>NC_053451.1:118831258-118941891 GCF_015227805.2 Hirundo rustica
ACCTGTGTCACTGTCACACATCTGCACCTGTGTCACTGTCACACACCTGCACCTGTGTCACTGTCACACACCTGGACCTGTGTCACTGTCACACACCTGTACCTGTGTCACTGTCACACATCTGCGCCTGTGTCACTGTCACACGCCTGTACCCGTGTCACTGTCACACACCTGTACCTGTGTCATTGTCACACATCTGCACCCGGGTCACTGTCACACACCTGTACCTGTGTCACTGTCACACAGCTGGACCTGTGTCACTGTCACACACCTGCACCTGTGTCAGTGTCACACAGCTGGACCTGTGTCACTGTCACACCAGGGACTGCCTGGGGCCCACATCTGCACCTGTGTCACTGACACACACCTGCACCCATGTCACTGTCCCACACCTGCCGCCCGTGTCACTGTCACACGCCTGTACCCGTGTCACTGTCACACACCTGTACCTGTGTCATTGTCACACATCTGCACCCGGGTCACTGTCACACACCTGTACCTGTGTCACTGTCACACGTCTGTACCCGTGTCACTGTCACACACCTGCACCTGTGTCAGTGTCACACAGCTGGACCTGTGTCACTGTCACACCAGGGACTGCCTGGGGCCCACATCTGCACCTGTGTCACTGACACACACCTGCACCCATGTCACTGTCCCACACCTGCCGCCCGTGTCACTGTCACACACCTGTACCTGTGTCACTGTCACACACCCGCACCTGTGTCACTGTCACACATCTGCGCCTGTGTCACTGTCACACACCTGTACCTGTGTCACTGCCACACATCTGCGCCTGTGTCACTGCCACACGCCTGGACCCGTGTCACTGTCACACCAGGGACTGCCTGGGTCCCACATCTGCACCTGTGTCACTGTCCCACACCTGCACCCATGTCACTGTCCCACACCTGCCACCCGTGTCACTGTCCCACCCCAAAGGGTGCAGGGTAGCTGTCTGCACTTACCGAGGGTGCTGGGGGCTCTGGGGTCAGCGCAGACTCAGCCCCGTGGAGGAGCAGAGGGGGATCCCGTGCCTGTGTCCGTGTCCGTGCCCGTGCCTGTGTCCGTGCCCGTGTCCGTGCCCGTGCCTGTGTCCGTGCCCGTGTCCGTGCCCGTGTCCTGCCCGTGTCCGTGTCCTGCCCGTGCCGTGCCCGTGTCCGGAGGGCCGTGTTTATAAGGCTGACCCTGCCCAGTCACCCGGAGCCGCGGAGCCCCGGCTCCCGTGCGCAAACAGCGGGAGGAGTGTGTGCGGTAAACGAGCGCTTCCATTTATGCTGCTCTCCCAGCAGGCAGGATTTTCTCCTGATAGTTTATTGGTGACATGTTTATGGCCCCCGGTGATTTATGGCTGGCGGGGCTGCAGCCACAGCGCTGGCAATACACGTAATTTTTATTGGGAGGGTAAATCTGTAGTGGAAATAATGAACTCTGCGAGAGGAGCGCTTGCAGCAGTGCTCCGAGGGAATGACAGAGGGTAGGGTCTGGCTGTCTCCCCTTGACCGGTGAGACACCAATTGTTTAATTAAAATCATAACATATTGCACAATAAAAACCAACTGGTTATCACAAAAGCAAACACAGCCCCAGGTGTCCCCTCGGGCGGCCCAGGAGCTATCTGTGTCAAGATGTCTCGTGGCAATAAGTTTATCTTTGCCCTCTCTGCTGTGGGGTGGAAACTGAATTTTACCACAATTTCTGCTCTGAAGCAGGCCAGGGAGAGCAAACGGGCTTGTCCCACGTGAGGTGTCCGTAGAAAATGCAGCCTCTGGCCCCAAAAACCACCAGTGCAGCTGTAAACCCTTCTGTGCCGGGGCACTGCCCTCCATGGGCACAGGATATTCACAGAATCCCGGGATCATGGAGGTTGGAGAAGCTGCCCAAGACCACTGAGTCCAGCCTGTGCCCGAACCCCACCCTGTCCCCAGCCCAGGGCACCGAGTGCCACATCCAGGCCTTCTCTGGACACCTCCAGGGATGGGGTCTTGTAAAAGTTTTCCCATGGCAGGACAGGACTCAGGAGCAGAGGGAACAGCCTCAGCCTGGGCCAGGGGAGGCTCAGCTCGGGCAGCAGCAGGAATTTCCCCATGGAAAGGGGGCTCAGGCCTTGGCAGGGGCTGCCCAGGGAGCTCTGCAGTGCCCATCCCTGCAGGTGGCACCTGGAGGTGGCACTCAGAGCTCTGGGCTGGGGACAAGGTGGGCACGGGGCACAGCTGGCACTGCCCGGGCTGGGAGGGGTTTGCCAGAATCAGGGATTTCGGGATTCTGGGATTCCCTGACCGAGCCTCCACCCCTTTTCCTTCCCTCCCGGCCATCCCTTCCCACACTCTCTCAGCACTGACCCCTGAGCCCTGCAGGGTCAGTTTTGAGCCCTGGCTCAGCCCCAGCCCATGAACCCTCCCAGCACAGGCTGCCAGGGACAAGTGGAGCCTGTGCCACCCGCCCAGGGCTCCCGGGAGAGCTCCTGTGATTTTCCTGAAGGTGGGAAAACAATTGGGCGCCGCTCCCAGCCCTCCCCACACACAGCGACACCCTGGTGTCTGGGCAGGGGAGCGAAGCAGAGCAGCAGGAGCAGCTCGGTGGGAGCGCAGCAGGGACACATCCCTGCGGGAAGCTGGGTGTGGGCAGCTCTCGAGGCACACCGCGGAGGAATTCCAAGGTCTGGAGCGTGTCTGGTGAGATGGAGCTGTCTCACGCTGTGCCACAGGCCCGGGGGTGATCCAAGCAAGTCGCAGCTGCCCCATCCCTGGCAGGGCTCAAGGCCAGGATGGAGCTCCCTGCTCTAGTGCAAGGTGTTCCTGCCCAGGGCAGGGCGTGAAACGGGGTGGGCTTTGACGTCCCCCTCCAAACAAACCCCTCTGGAGTTCTGTTCCATCCAGTAAACTGAAGAACCCTCCACCTCGCCATCCTGCCACGAAGGGTGGCTGTTAATGGCCATTTAGGAAGGTCATTTTCAGTTTATCGTCCCCTTGGCACTGCCCTGGCATCTGGCAATCAGTTCAGAGGTTTCCCGAGCGGGAGGCAGCACCTCAGCCATTGTGTTTCATAGAAAACAAAAAAATCTCTCATCTGTGGACTTGTCTGATCATTTCACATATCCCTTGGGATCCTACCCAAGGGATGAGTTCCATGATTCCACTGTAAGTTCATTTTAAAAAGTGCTTTTTTTACTTGATCAAAATCATAGAAAGGTTTGTGCTGGCAGTGACCTCAAATACCTATTTATTAATATTCTTTAATATATCTTTAATTTGCTGAAATTTTCAGGGTGTGTTCTGCCCTTCCTGGTTCGCGTAGCGTGACTGAAGCTGAATGCTGGTTCCGTATGGAACATCTCCTTCCCATTTATTTATCTTACACACCTTTCCTGTATTGCTTTATTGTCTCTGCTCTGGGCTGAAAATTCCTTTTCTGACGATCCCGATTTCCACAGGAGCTGCCTTAGAGTGGTCAGGCTGATAGAATGAATTGCTGCAGGTTCCTTCCAACCAAACCATCCCCTTCCCCTTCCCCTTCCCCTTCCCCTTCCCCTTCCCCTTCCCCTTCCCCTTCCCCTTCCCCTTCCCCTTCCCCTTCCCCTTTCTCTTGCCTTTGCATTTTCTCACTCCGCACAAGCCCCTGACAGGAGGGGACAGCCGGGGGGGTCGGGCTGTGCTCCCAGGGCACAGGGACAGGAGCAGAGGGAACGGCCTCAGCCTGGGCCAGGGGAGGCTCAGCTCGGACAGCAGCAGGAATTTCCCCATGGAAAGGGGGCTCAGGCCTTGGCAGGGGCTGCCCAGGGAGCTCTGCAGTGCCCATCCCTGCAGGTGGCACCTGGAGGTGGCACTCAGTGCTCTGGGCTGGGGACAAGGTGGGCACGGGGCACAGCTGGCACTGCCTGGGCTGGCAGGGATTTGCCAGAATCAGGGATCCTGGGATTCTGGGATTCATCATCCTGTGACCATCAGGGTGACCTTAGCACTGACCGTGGAAGGAATAACGAGGGAGCCGCTCCCACTCCAGCCCAGGCTCCTCTCCACACCTGCACAGCTCGGGTCAGGCCGAGCTCAGGGCCCTGGGGCAGCTCCAGGAGGGGAATGGTGACTTTGGAACCAGCACAAGGGCCCAGGTGAAGCCAAGTGGAATCAGCCAATTTCCTGCGCTGCCGTGAGCCGCACACGGGATCCCCGCGGCCCCCACGCCCATCCTGCCCAGGGAATGAGATCTGCAGGGGCAAACATTGACACAGTTAATGCCTGGCTTGGTCCATCAGGGAAATAACCTGCCAGGGGCTTCAGAAAATGCCGAGGGCGCAGGGAGTGAGGCCCTACGGGCGGCAGACTCCCCTTTTAGTGCGGGGATGGAAAATCAAACAGTCCCAGAGACATCTGCAAACACCAGGTTCTGCTTGCCCACGGTGAACGGAGAGGGCAGAGAGGCTCAGAGGCACAGACTCACAGCAGGCACGGCCCAGACCTCTGCCAGGCATGACAGTGCTGCCTGAGAGCTGCAAATGAAAGAGATCTAAATCTCTTGGTGTCCAGAGCAGGGACACAGGGATGGGGAAGGGTCTGGAGGGGCCCCACGAGGTCACTGGGTCACTTGAGGCCGGAGGAGGCTGAGGTCAGAGCTGCCCGGGGCTGCAGCTCCTCCCGAGGGGCAGCGCAGGGACAGCTCCGGGCTCTGCTCCTGGCACAGGGACAGCGCCCAGGGAGCGCCTGCAGCTGGCACAGCAGGGATGGAGCTGGCATTGGAGGGAAAGGTTCTTCCCCAGAGGGTGCTGGCACTGCCCAGGCTCCCCAGGGAATGGGCACGGCCCCGAGGCTGCCAGAGCTCCAGGAGCCTTTGGACAGCGCTGCCAGGGATGCCCGGGCTGGGATTGTTGGGGGTCTGGGCAGGGACAGGAGCTGGATCCATGATCCCTGTGGCTCCCTACAGCTCAGGACATGCTGTGGCTCTAAACAACAACTGGGATGCAATAAATTTGCCCTGACGGGGAGGGAACGCCAGGAAAAGCTGTGGAACCGCTGCTGGGTGGTGCCAAGGACAGCAGTGCCCCCTCCCCGTGCTGGGACCCCTGGACAATCGTTCCTGAGGGCTCCTCACAGGCGTGGCTGCTCCTCCTCATCCACAGCACAGCTCCAGCAGGAATGGCTGTGGGGCAGAGGGCACAGCAGTACCCGTGGAGAGACCTCTGCTCTGCCAGGGCAACCACTGGTGTCACCAAAAGCCCACTTTGATTTCTGGAGCATTCCCGGGTGCCCAGAATGGGCCAGATGGATCCAGCGTGCCGGGGACAGGGACAGGCTGCTCTGCAGGAGGATTCCTCCCTAGGAGGAATTTATTTAAGGGTTTCCAGGTTGCCTGGTCACAGCTCTGCAGGAGGATTCCTCCCTAGGAAGAATCCATTTAAGGGTTTCCAGGTTGCCTGGTCACATCTGGATCAAGGAGACGGGGTTGAGGTGCATGAATTTCACATTTTTCTTCACCCTGTTACACAAAGTTTAAAGATGCCAAATTCCAGGCTATAGAATCCCAGAGCAGTCAGGGTAGGGAGGGTCCCTAAAGCTCACCCTGTTCCACCCCCTGCCATGGGCAGGGACACCTTCCACCAGCCCAGGCTGCTCCAAGGCCTTTGCAACCTGGCCTGGAACACTTCCAGGGACATAATTCTGAGAAGGTTTAAAGGAGTCCGTGTTTTGACCTCCTCAGCAGGTCTTATGTTCTGCAGTTCGAAGTAGTTTCATTCTCATAAGGCCAAATTTGTCCATTCTCCTTTATCACTCTGTTGTAATGGGATTTTTGGAAAATATTGCACCAGGCATCTCACTAACAACGCAAGGAAATGAGAGCAGAGCTGTGAGGAGAGGCACTAACAACATTACGCTGCAATTCTGCCATGATTTCTTCAAAATAAATCACTGGGATGTCATCAAACCGGTCAAAATTCAATCTGGCTAAACATTATCGGATGATTCTGCTTCCAGAAGGGACCGGAGAAAGATCCAGCGGAATTCATAACTGATACATGAGCAGCTGTGCTGCCGAGTGATCTCAGAACCTGTGCTGCCCGTGGAGGGATGGATTTGTGTGGTTATCGCAGCCCAGCCGTCTCTGGAGGGACCCTGCACAGCTCCTGACAGGAGGGGACAGCCCAGGGATCAGGGACAGGAGCAGAGGGAACGGCCTCAGCCCGCGCCAGGGAGGCTCAGGGTGGACACTGGGAATATTTCCTCCTGGAAAGGGTTGTCCAGACTGGAACAGCAGGCCAGGGCAGAAGCTGAGGGTTTGCTTCTGCATGACCTGAAAAGCTACAAACCCTTCCCATGGTCCCAGCCCTCAGGGGAAAGCTGAGACCGAGGGTTTGGGATCTGGGACGTGGGTTTGGGGTTAGGGTTTGAAGTTTCCTTCTCTGAACGGGCAGAGCACCTCCGCTCCCCTTAGAGCAGATGAGCTCCACATCTTCAGGGACCACATCGAGCCACCACCTCCTGCCATGGGGCCTTGGTCCTCACAGGTGGCCCCGAATTTGGGGCGCTCGGTGCAGATCTGGGGAAACTCAGCAGCTGCATTTTGGGAGAGTCTTCTCCTCTTTTGAAAAGCCCTATATCCCTTTATAGTGTCCCACGTGGTGTACTTGAAACATCCAGCTGATCCCGGCCTCACCGGGACCTGCTGCGTTCCCAGGGCCGGGGTCAATGTATGGAATCTTTCCTGGAGCCGAGGGCTGCCCTGCCTGCTGCTGCGGATACGGAGGCGGAAACAGAGGGCCTTGTGTCCTCAGACCGGCTCAGGACACGGGCCCACGTGCAATTCCCAGGACAAAGCACACTTGTCCCATGAACGTGTGACTGCCCTCAGGATCGCGCCATCCGTGCTGGATTACAGGAAAGTCCCTGGGCTTTCACAGCACAGCGAAATCCCAAGGTACAGAAGCAGAGGAGTTCAGTGGCTGATCCTAAAGCAATAAAAAGGACAAATATGCCAGTGGAATGCATCAGAGTGCCCCGGATCAGACTCCGCTTGAGTCAGTCTCCGTAACTCCTTTAACACTTAGGACCCATCTTTTCTGTCCTGCAGAGCAGATGAAGTTTCACTGGTAAGAAAGTTCTGCTGCTGCAGAGACACCTCTCCCTTCCTGGGAGGAAAAACTTTCAAAGCCGTCAGCACAAGCCCAGCTGAACCTCTGCTGGGGCTGTGTGGGGTCAGCTGATACCAAAGGAATGCCAGACACGGGACTAAAATGTGAGATTGGTAGAAAACACAAACGTTGATCAGAATAAGAATGAAGTGAGGCAGTGTCATTTATTCATCACCATAAAAAGGTTTGGGTTGGAAAGGACCTGAAATCCCACCCAGTGCCACCCCTGCCATGGCAGGGACACCTCCCACTGTCCCAGGCTGCTCCCGTCCCCAGTGTCCAGCCTGGCCTTGGGCACTGCCAGGGATCCAAGGGCAGCCACAGCTGCTCTGGGCACCCTGTGCCAGGGCCTCAGCACCCTGCCAGGGAACAATTCCTGATTCCCAAGCTCCCATCCAGCGCTGCCCTCTGGCACTGGGAGCCATTCCCTGTGTCCTGTCCCTCTGTCCCTTGTCCCCAGTCCATCTGCAGCTCTCCTGGAGCCCCTTTAGGTGCTCTGAGCTCTCCCTGGAGCTTCTCCTCTCCAGGTGAGCACCCCCAGCTCTCCCAGCCCGGCTCCAGAGCAGAGGCTTCACATCCCTGTGAGCATCTCCTGAGCCAGCCCACGTGTGCTGCTGCTGGTGTGCAGGGGATGTTGACAGCTCAGACTGTTTGCTGGCAAAATGGAATTTTGGGATGGCAAATAGGGAGTGCAGGTCCAGGGCTGAGGAAATGCAGGCGGGGAGGGGCAGTGACAGCTGGGAAGCACTTGTAGAGAAATTGGTCTGTCCATTATTGCCGTGGGCGCTGCTGTGGAAAGTCAAACAGAGCAAAGCAAACACGAGTGCTGGGAAGGCTCGAGGTGCTGTCAATGATTAAATGAGGCAGCGCATGGCTGGGAGCCGGGAACAGCTGGAGAACAGCCGGAGAACAGCCGGGTCTGGGGGAGCTGCCAGGGTGGGAGTGAGGGAGAGCCCCGAGGGAGCACAGGGCAGTGCCCACGTCCTGGGTGATCCCGCAGTGAGGGATTCTGCCCTCTGCTCTGCCCTCATGAGCGTCCAGCTCTGGGACACAAAACAGCGACATGGAGCTGCTGGAGAGATCCAGAGGAGCCACAAAACTGCTCCAGGGCTGGAACCCCTCTGGAGCCAGGCTGGGAGAGCTGGGGGTGCTCACCTGGAGAGGAGAAGCTCCAGGGAGAGCTCAGAGCACCTAAAGGGGCTCCAGGAGAGCTGCAGAGGGGCTGGGGACAAGGGACAGAGGGACAGGACACAGGGAATGGCTCCCAGTGCCAGAGGGCAGGGCTGGATGGGAGATTGGGAATCAGGAATTGTTCCCTGGCAGGGTGGGCAGGAAAAGAAGAAATTCAGAGGCTCAAATAAGAGAAAACCTCAATCACACAATAACCAAAATCCCTGAGGCTGGCAAATCCCTCCCAGCCCAGGCAGCCCCAGCTGTGCCCCGTGCCCACCTTGTCCCCAGCCCAGAGCACTGAGTGCCACCTCCAGGTGCCACCTGCAGGGATGGGCACTGCAGAGCTCCCTGGGCAGCCCCTGCCAAGGCCTGAGCCCCCTTTCCATGGGGAAATTCCTGCTGCTGTCCGAGCTGAGCCTCCCCTGGCCCAGGCTGAGGCCGTTCCCTCTGCTCCTGTCCCTGTGCCCTGGGAGCACAGCCCGACCCCCCCGGCTGTCCCCTCCTGTCAGGGGCTTGTGCAGAGCCACAAGGTTCCCCCTGAGCCTCCTCTTGCTCCAGGCTCAGCCCTTTCCCAGCTCCCTCAGCCCCTTCCCAGCTCCCTTCCCTGCCCCGAACACGGAACACGCTCCAGCCCCTCCAGGGCTCTCCTACCCTGGGGGACACCGCACACCGAGGGTGAAATGATGTCCCATGTGCCCTGGGACCGTTCCGAAGCTCAGGGGCACATTCCAGCCTCTCTCCAGGGATGCTGGCAGCCCCTGGTGTGCCGGGCAGAGTCCCAGCCCGGGGCAAGAGCTCGATGCTCAGCGAGGGGCGCTGGGGGCAGCCGGGGGGGATTTGCAGGGCAATATTGCAGACGGGCTCTGTGCAAGGGCGGGAGAGTCAGTGCTGGGACAGTCAGTGCCAGGACAGTCAGCGCCTGTCACAAACTCTGGCCGGGCAGCTGATGGAGCTGCAGCTGGGCTCAGCCCTCCCCACGCCTGGCCAGGGAAAAGCTCCGTGTGTGTCTCTGACCAGCTGGGAGTTCACACTTCTTACAAAACTGAGGAGCACACACTGATTAAACCTTGTCTCAGACTCCTGACAGAATCCTCATAGACTGGTTTGGGATGGAAGGGACCCCAGAGCCCGCCCCGTGCCACCCCTGCCACGGCAGGGACACCTCCCACTGTCCCAGTGTCCAGCCTGGCCTTGGGCACTGCCAGGGATCCAAGGGCAGCAAATCCCTGTTCGTGACCCACTTGAGAGAACGGAGGCAATTTGTCATTATTGACCAAGGTGGACTTTTAGGGCTCCTTTTCATCGGCACAGAAAGGTTTGGAGGGGCCATGAGGATCTCCCAGTTCCACCCCCTGCCCCAAGCCCACCTGCAGGTTTGCCATCAAAGGGAATATTTAGATTTGCTCCCGGCACTTTCCTTACACGCTGTTTGTTGTTACCCTGGTTTTTCTGAGTTTTTAAAAGCCTTTTGGATTTTCATAAATGGAGCCAGATCTTTTTAGTTACTGTACAATATTAAGAGCGGTTTCTACCTTTTTCCCACAGATGTAACATAAACAAATCCTTTGTTTTTCATTCTCTGTCCTTTGTTTGCATATTTCTAACCTGAAAACAATTGTAACTGACAGTTGGTTTAGCCACTTGGCTGAGGGGTGGAAAACCCCAAAAGCCAATCTTCTGCTAGACCCACAAATGTGTAAAAAGTAAGAAATAAAACAAAGAAGCTCTCTCTCCGCCTGGATTTCAGCTTTTGGGCTGGAGAGGAGGAGAAACCTCTGCTCTGCAAAACCGCTTGTCTGCGTGCGGCTGCTTTGTGTGTCTCGGTGACAGTTTGTTGCTTCTGCCAGGGAGTTCTGACAGAAATTGCCCTTTGGAGGAACACGGCCGCTGTTTCCTCCAGGCAGCCCGGCTGTACCTGCCCAGGAGGGGACCGGGGCCGGCCCGGCTGCTCTCGGGGCTGGGAGCCGCACTGGAGCAGCCGCAGACCCCGCGGGGCTCCCGGGGACTCACAGCTCCTGTCTTTGTCCCCCAGGGTGTGTGAGCGCCACAGGAATCCCTACAAGCTCTCCCTCGCCTTCTCTGAATAAACAGCACCGTGCAAAAATGGGAGGAAAGAGAGATTTGGGGCAGTGGATGGGGGAAAAAAATAGCGAAAAAATGACGTACACAGAAAATTCACAGGTTTTCACCCCGCCCTGTGAAAATTTTGCAATTGGGAAAGTGAAGCCATCCAGCCCCGGTGCCTCCCTCCCCAGCTGCACCCCTGCAGCTCCCGGATTTACACCAAGGTGGATTTTGTATCTGGGTATTTGCATGTGTGTCTGTATCACATCTAGAGAGAGAGAGAAGGAGTAAATACCAGGAAACGAGGATAAGAGCAAAATCCCCAAAGGTTTCTAGAAAAAGACCAGGGGCCAAGAAACCAGTCAAAGGATCCATAGAACCCTCACAGAATCACAGGAGGGTTTGGGTTGGGAAGGACCCCAAAGCTCATTTCCTTCCGCCCCACCCACCACAGTTCACACCTTCTGATTCATAATCACAAATGGTTTGGGGGTTTTTTTTGATAATGTGATGAATTTCACAGACAGATGGTGAGTGATGGGGTACAGAGCTGGAGTTGATTTCAGCCAGCCCCACTCCCAGGGGTGCTCCCAATGTCCACGGCTGTGGGGAGCCTCCAGCTGCCCGCTCCACACCTCTGAGGGGGCACAGCCCAGGGCTGAGAGTGTTCCAGGGCCTGAAGGGGCTCCAGGAGAGCTGCAGAGGGACTGGGGACAAGGGACAGAGGGACAGGACACAGGGAATGGCTCCCAGTGCCAGAGGGCAGGGCTGGATGGGAGCTTGGGAATCAGGAATTGTTCCCTGGCAGGGTGCTGAGGCCCTGGCACAGGGTGCCCAGAGCAGCTGTGGCTGCCCCTGGATCCCTGGCAGTGCCCAAGGCCAGGTTGGACACTGGGGCTTGGAGCAGCCTGGGACAGTGGGAGGTGTCCCTGCCATGGCAGGGGTGGCACTGGGTGGGATTTGAGGTTCCAAACCATTTTGTGATTCTATGATAAAACCAGCACAGGAGCAAACGGCCTCAGCCTGGGCCAGGGGAGGCTCAGCTCGGACAGCAGCAGGAATTTCCCCATGGAAAGGGGGCTCAGGCCTTGGCAGGGGCTGCCCAGGGAGCTCTGCAGTGCCCATCCCTGCAGGTGGCACCTGGAGGTGGCACTCAGAGCTCCGGGCTGGGGACAAGGTGGGCACGGGGCACGGCTGGCACTGCCTGGACTGGGAGGGATTTGCCAGAATCAGGGATTTGGGATTCTGGGTGATCCCAATTCCCAGCTCATGGTGAAGAACACAAACATGAGAACCCTGATTTTTTTTAATCTTTCTTTTCAGTTTTGTTTGTCCTCCTATGACTTCGACATAATTTCTGTTGCCTGAATTAGTTATTGATGTGTGGGGCTGCTGCAGAGCTGATTCACGGATCAGATACAAATCAGCAGCGCAGAGACAGGCTGAAGATAACGAAATCCACAATATTTCCACTGATTTAATGTACCCCCTTCCTTTATTTCCCCCAAGCCTTAGAAGATGAGACTGCGGAACTGGAATATTCATAAATCTGTACGGATACAAAGCTGGCTCCTCACGGGGCACGAGGGCAAATCTGGCCCGTTCTGTTGCTGAATCCCTGATGCAGCTCTGGCCGTCCCCGCCCAGCAGGTAAGAAATCCCCACAGCCAGGGGCCCCCGGCTGCCCCGAGGGGCTCAGGCCTTTGTAGGGTCTGTGTCTGCTTCCCCCAAGGTGTCCTCAGGAGCTCTTTCTCCAGCACAGAGCCCATGGCCAAGGAGAAGGAAAAAAACCCACAAACATCCTGTTTAAATAGATCTATATCATGTATAAATGAATGATATAAATAGCCATTTTTCACACCTGTGGGAGGCTCCCAATTTAGCTGTGCAGGAACTGAGCTTTGCACATGCAGGAGAGGATGGGATGGGGTTGTTTTGAAGCTTTTTCCGAACCTCCCTACACCCAGAGTGCTGGATACGAGGGCTCATGGGAGAACTTTGAGATGCTGAGGGATGAAGTGATAAACTGGGCACTCAGATTCGGTGTGGATTGATTCCCTCGGGGGGTCAGAGCCCTCAGGGATATACCTGCGCTGTCTGATGTTTTCTGCCCTTTGTAATGAACACCTTTACACAAAGGCACCGCAATTCCCCTGGATCCCTGGCAGTGCCCAAGGCCAGGTTGGACACTGGGGCTGGGAGCAGCCTGGGACAGTGGGAGGTGTCCCTGCCATGGCAGGGGTGGCACTGGGTGGGCTCTGAGGTCGCTCCCATCCCAAACCCATCTGGGGTTCCAAGATTCCATGATTTTGGGATGGGTCTGTCACTGACCTGTGTGGCACCACCTGTGCCTGGCACGGGACAGCCCAGAGCTGCCTCCTGGGCACCCTGCACCCCCTCCAGTGCCAAAACCCACCCCAAAACAGCTCCCCACAAACACCTCCACCTGCTGTTTGCAAATGTGATGGTGCTGTGGGGATAACGAGTTAATTTGCTCCTAATTCAGGAAATGAAGCCCTTAACTGGGTTTGTGCCAGGTCTTTCTGCTTCCACAAAGTATTATCGATTGTTGAAATTTATTATTTATACTTAATATTATATTTATAACGTTATAATTGATAACATTGTTTATTTTTTTATTATTATTATTGATTACCGCATCTCCCCGGGATAAATTTCTAAATTGTAGGCAGCGACTGAACGCAAGGAGAAGCTGACACAGCGGTTAATTGTCGATGGACGTCTCGTGCTCTGTCTGAGCGTCACTCGGGGGTGTGCTGGGATGTGCTGCAGGGGAAGGAGCATGTCCTGGTGAGCGGTGGCTCCTGGCAGGCTCCGAGTGCCCCCACAAACCCATCAGCTGCAGGGCTGCTGCAGCCTTTGTTGCAGCCCCTATTGCAGCCGTTTGCTGCAGCCCTTTGTTGCAGCCCATATTGCAGCCATTTGTTGCATCTTGTGTTGCAGCCCTCTGTTGCAGCCCATATTGCAGCCCTTTGTTGCAGCCCTTATTGCAGCCCTCTGTTGCAGCCTGTATTGCAGCCGTTTGTTGCAGCCATTTGTTGCAGCCCCTATTGCAGCCCTTTGTTGCAGCCATTTGTTGCAGCCCCTATTGCAGCCCTTTGTTGCAGCTCTTACTGCAGCCCCTATTGCAGCCCCCGTGCTGGTTCACCGCAGGGTTTGCTGCAGGAGGAGCAGCTGGAAACGACAGCTCTCTGTGCCCAGGTGTTCGGCAAATTAACCCACCAACGCCAGAGGTTTGTGTCCAAGAAGGAGACAGAGGAGTGCTTTTGCTTTATTCCAATAAAGGGAGAGGCCATGGGGCATTTCCCCTGGGGTCTCTCAGTTTTTTGGGACACAGCCTCCTTTTTATCCCAATTTCCCGGCCGCATTTCCCTCTCTCCTTCCCCATTGGCTGAGGGACTTGAGAGGCACAGACTTCCCGAAACGCCTAAGATTCCCCTTTTAATGTAGAACCCCTCCTAATTTTTTAATTTTTATGGGATTTATGGGTTTTTCCCCATTGCTGCTTTCATCTTTCAATATTCAGTTTCATTTACAAACAGACCATTGCAAACAAACCACAGCCCCACGGCCACCGTGTCCCCGTGGGGAGGGTCAGCGCCCGGAGAGCCCGACACGGGATGTCTGTCCTCTCTTCCTCCCCCTCACTGACTGTCCCAGCAGCACCCACCGCCCTGGGGGGACCTGCAGGCCATCAGCAGCTCCTCGGCACACACAAGCTGCAGAAATGCGGCAGAAATGCGGCAGAAATGCAGCAGAAATGCGGCAGAAATGCGGCCTGTGGAGCTCAAACACAGCTGTCATCTACGTCCAGCTCCCCAGCAGCTGAACACCCTGAAGCTTCCCAATTCTGCGTGGGCTGACCCTGGGACTGAGCACCCCCAGGCTGCCAAGCAGGTTTCTGCCCGCTGTAGCTGTGGCCAAAGGAAATGTCACTGCTTTCACCTCAAGTGAACCAAAATCAGTCAATTCGTTAACTTGGAAAGAGATGGGGACACGTAAAGGGAACTGCTGCAGCACTGATGTGCCTGGGGGGCGTTTTTGTGCTCCATCACACGCTGCAAATTTGCATCTTCAGGTCACAGAATTTCAGAGTGGTTTGGGTTGAGAGGGACCTTAAACCTCACCCAGTGCCACCCCTGCCATGGCAGGGACACCTCCCACTGTCCCAGGCTGCTCCCAGCCCCAGTGTCCAACCTGGCCTTGGGCACTGCCAGGGATCCAGGGGCAGCCACAGCTGCTCTGGGCACCCTGTGCCAGGGCCTCAGCACCCTGCCAGGGAACAATTCCTGATTCCCAAGCTCCCATCCAGCCCTGCCCTCTGGCTCTGGGAGCCATTCCCTGTGTCCTGTCCCTCTGTCCCTTGTCCCCAGTCCCTCTGCAGCTCTCCTGGAGCCCCTTTAGGTGCTCTGAGCTCTCCCTGGAGCTTCTCCTCTCCAGCTGAGCACCCCCAGCTCTCCCAGCCTGGCTCCAGAGCTGAGGGGCTCCAGCCCTGGAGCAGTTTTGTGGCTCCTCTGGATCTCTCCAGCAGCTCCATGTTCACCCAGGGTTAAAATATTCCCCCTGTATGGAGCCAGCACCTGTTTGGCACCTCGGTGCTGGGACAATCACGCACACAGTGGGAGTGGAGAATTGTTTATCATTTCTCTTCCTGGCTATTCCCAGGCAGCAGCTTCTCCCCCGTGATGATTCAGTCCCTCAAGTCCCAGCAGTGATTAGGGAGAGCAGCTCCTTCAGACACTTCAGTATTTCCAGGCAGGTCTTTATGCAGGTGAGGCGTTGCTTGTGGGTGTAGTAGGTCCAGGCAGGATCAGGTCGTACATCATCCTGGGTATGAATGGTTTTACTCTTAACCTGGTGTCGGGGCAGTGTTTTTAAGTGCAGTGCCACTCTCTGAGCCAAGTTCAAACTGTGGCCAAATCAAGGTGGAATATGAAAGAATCCACCCAGAAAAGCTGCTGGGCAGCAGTGCCAGTCAGTCAAAGTGGGCTTTGGCTCTGATGGAGTTAACGAGCTGCTTCACCACCTCCAGACATCCCAGATTTAATCAATTTTGAGGTCAAGACCTGCCAGTCACACACCTGCAACCACCACTGGCTGCCTCACTGAGGTTAATTACAACAGTGCCAATGACCTGGCTCTTCCCTGGCTGAAGGCGCCTCAAACAAGCTGCAGGCACGCAGGTGTGACGTCTGCCAACCCCGTCACCCGGGCTGACCTGCAGTTCCCTGCTCCCAGCTCCATCCCTCCTGCTCGCACGCTCCCGGGAATGGCAAACGTGACTGGGAAGAGAAGGGGTGGCTGGGCGGGGTCCTGAGCTCTGGTGGGATATGGGGCTAGCAGGGGCTAGGACAGCAAGGGAAAAACGCCGGGATGGGTGGCTTGGGGCGAGTTCAGAGTTACAGCACTGGGAGAGCCCGAACCCACCTGGCTGCAGCCTCCTGCCAGGGACTTGTGGAGAGCCAGAAGGTCACCCTGAGCCTGAAGGAGCAGCTGCTCCAAGTGGGATGTCTCACATGGGGCTGGGACATGGTCCTGGACACCTCTGTGTGTGTGTGACCCTCCCTAAGGACAGCCAGTTCAGGTGGGATCCTGGGAATCAGGAATTGTTCCCTGGCAGGGTGCTGAGGCCCTGGCACAGGGTGCCCAGAGCAGCTGTGGCTGCCCCTGGGTCCCTGGCAGTGCCCAAGGCCAGGTTGGACACTGGGGCTGGAGCAGCCTGGGACAGTGGCAGGTGTCCCTGCCATGGCAGGGGTGGCACTGGGTGGGATCTCAGGTCCCTGCCAGCCCAAACCAGTCTGGGATTCTGTGACAAGGAAATAAGGCTGGAGCAGCACCGTGAACCAGAAGGACCCAGGAAAGCTGAGCCTGGCTGCGCAGCATTATTTAATAACCTGGAGGGGTTTGTCACCCACGACGAAGTGCAGAAGCTGCTGCCCAGAGGATCAAGTACCTCAGAGAGGTGGGAGGGAGGCAGGAGCTGTTTTTTCCCAAGCTCAGGATTACAGGATCTCAGACGTGTTTGCCCTTTCCAAACAAACAATTCCGGCACGAGACGCGTTTCCTGCTGGAGTGGCTTGTGCCAGCTGCAGGGTCAAGGCTGCCAGGCTGGAAACAGAGTCCTGTGAGCAATAAACCATCATCAACACCATCGTCTGGGCAGCGCTGTCACAATATTGGCTTTGCGGTGTTCGGCCTCCTGTGGCCAACAACAATGACTGAGCCAGGCTGAAAAACCTCTTGGTTTGTGTCCCTGACTGGAGCCAGGCTGAAAATCCTCTTGGTTTGTGTCCCTGACTAGAGCCAGGCTGAAAATCCTCTTGGTTTGTGTCCCTGACTGGAGCCAGGCTGAAAATCCTCTTGGTTTGTGTCCCTGACTGGAGCCAGGCTGAAAAACCTCTTGGTTTGTGTCCCTGACTGGAGCCAGGCTGAAAAACCTCTTGGTTTGTGTCCCTGACTGGAGCCAGGCTGAAAATCCTCTTGGTTTGTGTCCCTGACTGGAGCCAGGCTGAAAAACTCTTGATTCGTGTTGTGGGCAGGGCTCACAGTGATTTAGAGGAGAGATTAAACTGTTTGGGGGTCAAGGAAGTCAAATGCCTGGAAAGCCGAGGGGATGAGCTCTGGCCCTTTGTTATTTTGGCTAAAGCAGAGGGTACAAGTGCCTGAGAAAATTGCATCCCGTCCCCAAACTGCCAGCAGCCTGGTTTAACCCTTCCATGTCTGCGTTCCTATCAAACAGGACAAGTCACAGCGCTCCCTGCTTTTGCCAGGGGCTGGAGGGGACACGACACCGGAGTTCCTTTCTAACACAGGGCAGGGACCCCGTGTGTGGGGTGTCCCTCCAGAGAGGGGCTCCAGCGAGGTGCTTTGGGCTCCAGCAGGAACAGCCCCACCGCTGGCAGAGCTCCTCCATTCAGGGCTCCAGTGAGGTGCTTTGGGTTTGGGCTGTGGCAGGAACAGCCCCATCGCTGGCAGAGCTCCTCCATTCAGGGCTCCAGCGAGGTGCTTTGGGTTTGGGCTCCGGCAGGAACAGCCCCACCGCTGGTAGAGCTCCTCCATTCAGGGCTCCAGCGAGGTGCTTTGGGTTTGGGCTCCAGCAGGAACAGCCCCACCGCTGGCAGAGCTCCTCCATTCAGGTCTCCAGCGAGGTGCTTTGGGTTTGGGCTCCAGCCCCACCGCTGGCAGAGCTCCTCCATTCAGGGCTCCAGCGAGGTGCTTTGGGTTTGGGCTCCAGCAGGAACAGCCCCACCGCTGGCAGAGCTCCTCCATTCAGGGCTCCAGGCCCGGGAAAGCCTCAGCATCAGGAGCATCGGCCCTGGCAGCAGCCATCCTCCGGGCGGCTGGTGCAGAGGCACACCGCAGCGCCCACGGCGGGTCAGACGGGACACAGCAGCCCAGGACACGCTGGGTGTGTGGGTGAGCAGAGCCCTGCTGAGCTCATCCTCCCAGCGCTCCGCGTCTCCTTCTCCCACCTCAGGTTTTCATGCTGATGGGAATAAGAGTGCTCAGCGTTGCGTTTGTAGCTGCCAGACTGTGGAGGGCGGGGATGGAGGCAGGGGCCAGCCTGGGACGGGAGGGGAGGTGAGATAACCCCCAGTGTTCCTGCTGAGACCCTGTGAGTTTGTGCCTGGCCAAAGGACAGCTTGCTCCGCTCTGGAAAGCTCCTGGAGGATGATCCTGCAGGCAATGTCTCCGGGTGAATCCGGTGTCAGCAGGATCTGGTGTGTCAGCACTGCCTGCTCCTTGCTGCTTTCTGGGGAGAAGCAGCAGGAACATTTTCAGCACAAATGAAGGTGTGGATCCTGCCCACCGCTCTCAGACTCTCCTTGTCCCTCCAGGACAGTTCTCTGGAGTTTCTATCTTACCTTCAAGCTTCTCCCATCTGAATAAACCCTCAGAAATCGGTGTTTTCCTCTGCCTGCCTGCCTTTGCATGCTTCTATCATGGATGGAAGAGGACAGAGCAGCAAAAGGGAATTTCATGATCACATTTAATGTCCCAGAGCACTGTTTTGCTCTACAAATTTGGAGGAATTTCCTGTGTTGGGCCCATTGAGGGAAGCCAGGGCTGGAAGCTGACCTTGCTCTCCTTGTTCTCTCCCCTTGCAGCTTATTTCAGGATCTCAGCCGAGCCCTGCCAAGGAACCAACAAAGGAAAAAGCCCTTCACAAGCAACAGACTAAAAGTCCCTTGGTTATCCCTGGTGGCACATCCTCAAACATCAACTTCTTCCCCTCATAAGAACTTCCTAGCCACAACAACCCAAATTATCCTGCATTTCTGACCCATTTCCCCTAGCTGGTGGTCACAGAATCCCCAAATCCCTGATTCTGGCAAATCCCTCCCAGCCCAGGCAGTGCCAGCTGTGCCCCGTGCCCACCTTGTCCCCAGCCCAGAGCACTGAGTGCCACCTCCAGGTGCCACCTGCAGGGATGGGCACTGCAGAGCTCCCTGGGCAGCTCCTGCCAAGGCCTGAGTGCTCTTTCCATGAAGAAAAGATGATTAGGTTCCACATGCCCTAATAATGATGTGGCTTCCTGATCTGGCTCTTGCACTGATGCAGAGTCCCCATCTTATCCCCCCAGTACCTTGGGACTCAAAATTTGGTGTATATTTATAAACACAAATGAAGATTCTCCTGAATGGCTTCTGATCCCTTCAACAGGAGCTCCTCCTCCTTTGTCCTGGCGGGTATCCCTGGCCTGGAAGCTTTCCCCACCTCCCTGGGCGTCCTGTTCTGCTCCGCCTATGTGCTTGCCGTGGTGGGAGATGGGGTGTTTCACTGGTCCTGGGGCTGGACGAGGCCCTGCCGGCCCCCACCCGCCGCTTGCTGGGCGTGCTGGCGTCATCGACGCGCTCGTGGTGCCGTCCGTGGTGCCCGAGACGCTGGCCGTGTTCTGGCCGGGCTCTGCTGAGGTCGGCTACGAGCCCTGCTTTGCGCAGGAGCTCCTCGTCGGGAGCGCTCCTGCCCGTGGCCGTTGACCGCTCCGTGCCCGTCTGTCACCCCCGAGGTACCGCGCCGTCCTGAACGGCCAAGCCATGCCCGGACAGGCCTGGCCGTGGTGCCGAGGGCTGTCCTCGCCAGGGTGCCCCTGCCAGGGCTGGGGACATCCCTGTCCTACGGCGGCTCCGGCGCCGCGCCGCGCTCGTACCGCGAGCGTGTGGCCGGGTCCTCCCTGATAATGGGGATGGGCTCGGCTTGTTGGGGAGGATGAAGCCAGAAAGCCCTATAAATATGATTGCTTAGATTCTGAGAATGTGAAACCTGTAGGTGAGATAGAATTGAAAGCAAGTTTTGATGTTTGAGATGTCCTAGCTACTGGGTGTCTGGGAAAACAGTTCTGTGACCAGCTGAAGGTCACCTGCAGCCAGACCCAGAGGTCAGATGGGATGTTCTGTCTGACCCCAATGTATGGTTCATCCCACACCTGTGACACTCCCCTGAAGTATCAGGTATCTGTGACCCCATTGGCACAAGCCCTGTTCCAGCCCACCTTGAGACCCCTGATAAGGGGTCCTGCGAGGGGGCTGGACGCTCTCTTTGCCTGGCACCCTTCTCCCAGGACTTTCCTCTCTTGGAATTTCCTCTCCCCCACTCCCTACCTCTCCCTTCCCCCTCTCCCTAGGCCTTGCCACGAGCTGCAGCCTGGCAGCTCAGAGCAAGGCCTCACATCCCTTACAATAAACCTCATCTTCTAAAACCCAACTTCAGAGATCTCTCTTCTACATTCATCCACACCATCCTGGAGTCTACAGCAGAGAAGTTATGTCACTGAGACGCACAGAGCAGTCACACGCAGACAAGAGATTTTGCAATGCAGAGGTCCTTCCGATCCCAGCTCACAGCTGAGAGAGCCAAGAGAAGAAGAGAGCCCTTTGTGTATTTTTTTACTTTTTATACATTTGTGGGTCTAGCAGAAGATTGGCTTTTTGGGGTTTCCACCCCTCAGCCTCAGTGGCCAGACCAATTGTCAGTTACAATTGTTTTCAGGTTAGAAATATGCAAAGGACAGAGAATGAAAAACAAAGGATTTGTTTATATTACATCTGTGGGAAAGGTAGAAAACTGTTCTAATATTGTACAGTAACTAAAAGATCTGACTCCATTTATGAAAATCAAAAGGCTAATAAAGAAACTCAGAAAAACCAGGGTAACAAAGTTATTTCTACATCGGCTCTCTCTGCCGTGTCCTACGGGATGATCCTGAGCGCTGTCCCGGGGAAGGAGTCCTGCCGGAAGGCGCTGAGCACCTGCGGGTGCCACCCGTGCGTGGTGCCGCCGTTCCGGGTCCCCGGCATCGCCTGGGTTCGTTCCCAGCCCTTGGCCGGCGCCGTGTCCGTGCGCAGGCGGGTGCTGCTGGCCCAGCTGCACCTGAGCCTGCCCGCCGCGCCCAGCGCCCTGGAGGACAGCCTGAGGGCCAGGCAGCCCCGCCGGGCTCTGCTCGGGGTGCTCTGCCCCAGCAGGGTTCGTGCCCGGTGCAGGTGGGCTCATCTCGGCAGACGCAGCCCCAGCTGCCTTCCCAGCGAGTGCACGAGGTGAGCGGGAGCAGGCTTTAATGAACCCCTGCCCCATGACCGGAGTTATTTGGGACTGGGAGCAGGAGCACACACCAGGTCCTCCTTCCCTTCCTCCTCCCCAGGTGGCACGGAGCAGCCAGAGCCCACCTTTGAGTATAGAGATGTTCCCAGTGCCAGGAACAGCGCTGTGATAATTTCAGGATTCCGGGTGCATTTGTGTCTTGCACAGATCCTGATCCAAACGGAGAGATGTCTTCTGTGTTGTTTTCTTCAGTCCCCCTGCACTATCCCGGAGGTTCTCCTCTCTGGCAGGAGAGGCTGCATGAGAGGCTGAGAGGATCATGGATCGTGGCTCAGCCCTGACCAGCTTTTCCAGCTTTCTGGGTGTGGATGGAAACTGAGCTTACTCAAAACCCAGCTCTTCAAAGCACTCTGTCCCTGCAGAGTCACAGAATCACCATGCTGTGAGGGTGGAAGAGGAGCAGAGGGGTGAGGCTGGGGGCTGTACCCACTGGGTGCTGCGGGACTGGCACGGGCTGCCCAGGGAAGTGCTGGAATTACCATCCCTGGAAGCTCAAACAGTCTGTGGATGTGGGACGTGGGGATGTGTGTTAGCGGTGGGCTTGGCAGTGCTGGGGGAATGGCTGGATTCGATGGCCTGAGAGGGTTTTTCCAAACTTAATGACTCTGTAATTAATGTAAAGGTTCCAAGGAAATCATCTGACACAGGTTGTTTCCTCTGAAGCAAAGCAGTGGGACAAGTCCCATCCTGCCCAGACACATCTGGGACAGAGCTCCACAGGGTCACCTCCAAAGTCATGGCAACGAAAGAGCTGGGTGCAGCATAATTCATTCCTCTGACCTCTTCTGGGTGTCTTGGAGCAACCTGGTGATGTCTGAGAGCTACCACGATGCAACGACCCTGCCTGGAGCAGCTGTGGCTGCCCCTGGATCCCTGGCAGTGCCCAAGGCCAGGTTGGACACTGGGGCTTGGAGCAGCCTGGGACAGTGGGAGGTGTCCCTGCCATGGCAGGGGTGGCACTGCGTGGGATTTAGGTCCTTCCCAGCCCAAACCATCCCATCATCCTATGAATTCTGCCCTAAAATCACTGTTTGTGTCCATGGCTGTGAAGGCAATCTGAAGGACTGGTTCCATTCACAGCCCAACACCGTGTCCACAACTGCCACAAATCCCACCAAACCCCCTTCTTTCAGTCTTCACTTCTGCCTTAAAACTAAAGCTCAGTAGATTGTTTTCTGTTTTAAAACTGGTTTGAAATTTTTCACCTCAGACATATGTCTTTCTATCTGTGTGGTATTTATCTGACTTTCTGCTGCACCTTCCCTGACATCTTGACAGAATGCTTCTGCTGCCCTCAGTTTGCCCTTTTTTCCATGTTGAATTTGCACATTGTGGGTTTGCACTGCCTGGGGCTTGGGAGAGCCTGGTGGGGGCATGAAGAGCCCATTCCATGGCATGATCTTGGGACTGAAACCAGCAGAGGCTTCCAGCCAAGAGTGCAGCAGAACTGTGCATGAAACTGCTCCGGCATTCCCCAGTGCCTGCTAGAATTATTTACTCTATTTCTGCTCTGAGAAAGGATTAGGAGAAAAGAAAAGCAGGCTCAAAACTTAAAAGGGTTTAAAGACGTGTCGCCTTTCCACTGGCTACACCCGATGTCAACGCTCAAACCGAGACACTGATTGGTTTTGCTGAAACTTTCTTGGAAAAATCACTTCCTTGCAAAACCAGCACACCAGGCCAAAGCAAGAAAGGGCTTTTAGTTCTGCTGAAGGCAACTTGTGCAGCACATTCCAGTCTGGCTCTGCCATCAGGGCCAGGTTGGACACTGGGGCTTGGAAGAACCTGGCCCAGGGAAGGTGTCCCTGCCCGTGGCAGGGGTGGGATGGGATGAGCTTTAGGGTCCTTTCAAACCCAGCCCAAATAATTCCATGGTCTCCTGTGATCGGGACACGCAAAGCAATCACACGGAGACGAGAGATTTCACAGGGCAGAGTTGTTCCTCCGAGAGAGCCCAAGGCTGAGCCAAGCCCAGAGCCCCTCTGCCTGTTTATTTCTTACTTTTTATACATTTGTGGGTCTGGCTGTGGATTGGCTTCTGGAGTTTTCACCTCTCAGCCAAGTGGCCAAACCAGCTGTCAGTTACAATTGTTTTCAGGTTAGAAATATGCAAACAAAGGACAGAGAATGAAAACCAAAGGATTTGCTTATGTTAGATGTGTGAGAAAGGTAGAAAACTGCTCCTAATATTGTACAGTAGCTGAAAGGTCTGACTCCATTTTATGAACAGTCAAAAGGCTTTAAAAAACTCGGAAAAACCAGGGTGACAATCTCCTAGCACGTAGCATTCATTAAAGAGATGAGACAGAGCTGAGGTGGGATTGAGGCTGTTCCTCTCCGGCCCTGCTGAGGTTGTTACAGAGGAGCCTGGAGAGGAGCCTTTGGGAATCCCCATGCTGGATACTCCCACTGGCGTTTCCCGGTGGTTTATGCACAGCCCTGGAGCACAGGAGTTGTTTCCTTCTGGTGTGGCCGTTCCCAGGGTGGAGCTGAGCGTGGAGAGGGCCAGGTGGGCGCTGGTGGCAGCTCGGGCATGGCAGGTGCATGGCAGGATTTCAGCATCCAGCCTGGAGCCCGCACAGAGTGAGAGGGCCAGGAAAACAGGCAGGAGATGGAAATTTCTTCTAGAAGTAGTTTTTCATACATTCTTATCAAACCAAACTGCCATTCTAATGCTGCGGAATTCTGATTCTCTAAGTATTGTTTTAGGCAAAAACAGGACCAGAGTTTAAAAAAGTTATCAAATAAATACCAAACCTTTTAACTAAACACAGACATTGCTGCAATGGAGTTGGCTTGTTTCTGATTACCTAATTCATCCATAGCTAGCTGAGTGCACATTTTCTGTAGTACAAACTAGATTTTCAACCATGGTTCGTGTTCTCAGTGCCTCGACACAAGGGCGGGTGTGGGGATGGAAAGGAAGGGAGCTGGGGGCTCAGCAGCAGGCAGAGTTTGGTGAAATGGGCTGGATTATGTCACGGGATATGGATTATGTGATTAATCTGGATTATGTCCCGGGGGCACTGGCAGGGACTGGAGGAGAGGAGAAGGAGGCAGGCAGAGCATTGGCATCCTGGTTCGGGGTGTTGGGAAGAGCAGGATGCCCAGAGCAGCTGTGGCTGCCCCTGGATCCCTGGCAGTGCCCAAGGCCAGGTTGGACACTGGGGCTTGGAGCAGCCTGGGACAGTGGGAGGTGTCCCTGCCACGGCAGGGGTGGCACTGGGTGGGCTCTGAGGTCCCTTCTAACCCCAACCAGTATGTTCTGTGATTTTATGGTGGTTCTGACAGCTTCATTTGAGGTCTCTGAATCCTCTGGTGCTGCTGTTTCCCAGGAGCGTCCCTGTGGCAGCCCCTCCCCTGAGAGCCGTGGGGCAGAGGCAGCTCTCTCTCAGGTCCCTCTGTGGCTCGCACCCCGGCTGATGAAACCTTTCCCAGGGCAGCAAACGGAATCAGGTTTGTTTGGCAGCAGCTGTTTCCTGCGGCCCGCGCTGATTGCCCTAATTTAATTCGATTCCAGTCCTTTCCTTCTCTATTGACCAAATCACCTGTTAAGCTCCTGGGCTTTCTGCTGGGCTCTGACGTCAGGGTGACAACTGCAGCTCGTCACATCAGTGTCCCTGCTCCCCAGGGAGCATCCCGGGAAGTGCCCGCAGCCCCCAGCGTTCCAGGGCTCCTGGAAGTGGGGCAGGGCCCCCCGAGGACCTCTGGAGATGCTTTTCCCTGTAAATCATGGTGTAAATGATCCAAGCCAGCTGCTGCGTTTGTTTTGTATTTTAGCAGAGGGTGTTTAGCATTGTTCAAACCTGCCAGCCAAATAAATGACATTAAGAAATAAAGCTCTCTGATTTTCTTTCTCTCAGAGAGGCGGGGACCTCGCTCCTCCATGCAGAGGACGGATGCCTTTGTCTGCTTTTATCTGACTTCTCCACTTAACAGCTTCCAGCTCTTATCAGGTCACAGAGTCTTGACAAGGTGCAAAAAAAGCCTCAGTAAGAGAGATACTGGAACTGGTGAGTGGAGATGAGAAACCGCAGTGCTCTGGGCCTTCGGTTTGTGTTAATTTTATATCTCTTCATTTCTCAAGGGCTCTGCACAAGGGTTCTCTGGCCAAGAGAGGGCAGGAGAAGGACGGCACGGGCGGGAGGGGCAGACAGACAGGGTTAAAGAGGAGGACAAGCAGGGGCTTGTAACCCTGAGGGGATCAGCACTTGAGTGCCTGTCAGCAGATGGACACTCTCCTCCACCTCTGCATGCCCACAAGCCTGGGCAGCCCAAATTCTTCCAAGCATAATTTAGTAAATCCTGTGAGGTCCAGAGGGGAAAATTTTGGTGTATGTGCAGGGGGTTTGACAGGACCTGCTCTGCACGGTTTGGCCTTCAGTCCCACACCTGGCCGAGCCTGAGGCAGGGGTAGAACCATTTTATTGGGCCCTTCCATGACCAGGCCTTCCAGCCAGAGCTGCCAGGGGTGCCCGTGTCCCTCGGGGTCAGGCCAAAGCACGGCCCAAAGGAACATCAGGGTGAACCTCAGTGACCTGGACATGCCCAGTGCCCGCTCTGGGCAGGAGGGAGGACTCGCCTCAGCTCTGACACAGAAATGCTTCTGAAGGTTGGGCAGGGGCCAAGGTCCTCGGTGGCCTCAGCAGTTCTGGGTTAAGGTCGGACCTGGTATCTTAAAGGCCCAACCTGGCCTTGGGCACTGCCAGGGATCCAGGGGCAGCCACAGCTGCTCTGGGCACCCTGTGCCAGGTCCTCACATCCTGCCAGGGAACAATTCCTGATTCCCAATCTCCCATCAGAATCTCTCCTCTGTTAATTTAGAGCCATTCCCCCTTGTCCTGTCCCTGTCTGTCCATGGAATGCCCACCATGCCCAAGCCTCTCTTGTACTGGCGAGCCCAGCACTGGACCAGGAGTGCAGGAATGGCCTCTCCAGTGGTGAGCAGAAGGGAAGGTTCGTGTCCCTGTCCTGCTGGCAGTGCTGCTCCTGGTGCACTGTTGCACACCTTTGCTCCTGGTCAGCCTGCTGGCCCCAGGCCCTTCCGTGCCCAGCTGGTTTCCAGCACAGCGCTGTGCTGGTGCCGGGCTCATTCCCCAGTCCTGGCAGGCTCTGCACTTGTCCTGGCTGAACCCAGAGGTTCCTGCTGGCCCATCCCTCCATGCTGTGCAGGTCCCTCCGGGCACCAGCACAGCCACCACGAGAACCTGCTGCTTCTCCAGGTGCTTGGAAAGGCTGGTCCTGGCTGCGAGGTCGCACGGGTGGTGGTCAGGATGTGTCCCCTGTGATTTCCCTGGGAGAGCTCCCGCTGCCCGGGCCAGGGCAGGACTGAGCTCTGGGAAGTGAGGACTCTGCTCCCTGCTGTAACACCAAGGACAAACAGCGCTGCAGCAGCTCCTGAGCACCTGGGCAGGGCTGGCTCTCGGGCACTTCGGGGAACAGCGCTTTCCCCAGCACCATGGGAAGGGGGACACGAGCCCCATTGCTTGGGGCTTGGGTGCTTGGGACGGCGGTGACATGAGACAGCGGTGACACAGGGCAGTGGTGACACGGGGCAGTAGTGACACGGGGCAGTGGCGAGACGGGGCAGTAGTGACACAGGGCAGTAGTGACACGGGGCAGTGGCGAGACGGGGCAGTGGTGACACGGGGCAGTGGTGACACAGGGCAGTAGTGACACGGGGCAGTGGTGACACAGGGCAGTGGTGACACAGGGCAGTAGTGACACGGGGCAGTGGTGACACGGGGCAGTGGTGACACGGGGCAGTAGTGACACGGGGCAGTAGTGACATGAGGCAGTGGTGACATGGGGCAGTAGTGACATGGGGCAGTAGTGACATGAGGCAGTGGTGACATGGGGCAGTGGTGACACGGGGCAGTGGTGACACAGGGCAGTGGTGACACGGGGCAGTAGTGACACAGGGCAGTGGTGACACGGGGCAGTAGTGACACAGGGCAGTAGTGACACGGGGCAGTAGTGACACGGGGCAGTAGTGACACAGGGCAGTGGTGACACGGGGCAGTGGTGACACGGGGCAGTAGTGACACGGGGCAGTGGTGACATGAGGCAGTGGTGACACGGGGCAGTGGTGACACGGGGCAGTGGTGACACGGGGCAGTAGTGACACGGGGCAGTAGTGACATGAGGCAGTGGTGACACGGGGCAGTGGTGACACAGGGCAGTGGTGACACGGGGCAGTAGTGACACAGGGCAGTGGTGACACGGGGCAGTGGTGACACGGGGCAGTGGTGACATGGGGCAGTGGTGACACAGGGCAGTAGTGACACGGGGCAGTGGTGACACGGGGCAGTGGTGACACGGGGCAGCTCCAGGGTCAGGATTCATCCAGCCCCAGGTTCCTCCATGAAGGAGCCCCAAGGAAAAAGGCCCTTTGCTGTGTTTACCTGCAGGGCCCAACAGGGACAGCAGAGTAACGAGCCTCGGGACAATTCCAGCTGAGCCTCGGGATGATTCCAGCAGAGCCTCAGGATGATTCCAGCTGAGCCTCAGGATGATTCCAGCAGAGCCTAGGGATGATTCCAGCTGAGCCTCAGGATGATTCCAGCTGAGCCTCGAGACAATTCCAGCTGAGTCTCAGGATGATTCCAGCTGAGCCTCGAGACAATTCCAGCAGAGCCTAGGGATGATTCCAGCTGAGTCTCAGGACGATTCCAGCTGAGCCTTGGGAAGATTCCAGCTGAGCCTTGGGAAAATTCCAGCTGAGCCTCGAGACAATTCCAGCTGAGCCTCTCATTTTACCGTGACATTCTTAGCCCATAAAAATGCCTCATCCCTGGGCTGGGTTTGGGGAGGGCGACTTTGGCTTTTGGGGGAAAGCTTCTGCTTGACTCCTGCTCTGGGCAGGATCTGCTCCTGCAGGGATGGAGGGGAGGATGGAGGGATGGATGAATGGATGATGGATGGATGGATGATGGATGATGGATGGATGAATGGATGATGGATGGATGGATGGATAATGGATGGATGATGGATGGATGGATGGATAATGGATGGATGGATGAATGGATGGATGATGGATGATTGATGATGGATGATGGATGGATGAATGGATGGATGATGGATGGATGGATGATGGATGGATGATGGATGATGGATGGATGGATGGATGATGGATGGATGATGGATGGATGGATGGATGATGGATGGATGATGGATGGATGGATGATGGATGGATGATGGATGGATGGATGGATGGATGGATGGATGGATGGATGGATGGATGGATGATGGATGGATGATGGATGGATGATGGATGGATGGATGGATGGATGATGGATGGATGATGGATGATGGATGGATGATGGATGGATGATGGATGGATGATGGATGGATGATGGATGATGGATGGATGGATGGATGATGGATGGATGGATGGATGATGGATGGATGATGGGTGGATGGATGATGGATGGATGATGGATGGATGGATGGATGGATGGATGGATGGATGGATGGATGGATGGATGATGGATGGATGGATGATGGATGGATGAAGGATGGATGGATGATGGATGATGGATGGATGGATGGATGGATGATGGATGGATGATGGATGGATGATGGATGATGGATGGATGGATGGATGATGGATGGATGGATGGATGGATGGATGGATGATGGATGGATGGATGGATGGATGGATGGATGGATGGATGGATGGATGGATGGATGGATGGACAGACCCACTTCCCGGCAGCAGGAGGGGCTGGGGGTCCCCATGGGACACCCTGGGGCCATCCCTGCCTGGCCACGGCAGGCACCAAGGGACAGCGAGACATGAACACGGTGAGGCACAAACACGGTGAGGCACAAACACACCTCCCCCTGGAGAGGGCACAGGCAGAGCAGGGAGCAGAGATGTCCCAGTGCAGAGCTGGGGTTAATCCTGGAAAGGATTAATTAGCGGCAGAGGTTTGTCTGCGCTGAGGGACCAGGCCCGGCGTGTCTCCCTGCGGTGGCCGATGTCCCCCAGCGCCACCAGCCCGGCAGGTCCCCAGGGAGCATCACCGGTGACAAAGCCGTGAATTGGCCCCCGGGCAGCCGCGGCCGCAGCCAGCAGCACTCAATGCTCCTGCGGCCAGAGCTGTAATTACCAGCGCGCTCGTTAGCGCTAATTGGACTCTCCCGGGAAGGGAACCTGACGGAAAAAACCGCAATAAACAAAGTTCAATCGCTTTTAACTTTGACTTGTCGGGAAGCCCAGGGAGGGAAGCGAGTCAGAGGGACGGCGATGGCGGGCAGGGGACGCTGCTGCCGCCGCCACCGTCACTCCTCCCCAGCGCCTGGGCGGGTGGGGGGACAGGGACAGTGTCCCCCTGGGGCACAGCAGGTCCCCGGGGCCAGGGGAGCTCCGCGCAGGCTGGCACAGCAGCGTGTGACCTGCAGTGACCGACCCACGGCCGGGGTGAGCTCCGAGGTCCATGAAGCACAAACCATTCCAGAATCCCGTGAACGCCTCTCCAGCAGCACCAGGAGCTGCCGGGGCCTCTGCAAGGGGCGCTTCGGGGGGTGTCACACTCCGCTGACAGTGACCAAGGACCCAGGAGGTCACCGTGCCCCGCTGCTGGTGATGGTGCTGGTGCTGGTGCTGGTGATGGTGATGATGATGATGGTGATGGCGACGATCGCACTGCCAGGCTGGATGCGAAGGAACACGGATGCCTCTCCCAACCTGTTCCCTGCGCCGAGGGCGAGCAGCAGCCGGGCCGGGCCGCCCTGGGAACGCGGCGGTGACACCGGGCACGGCACGAAGTGTGGACCGCAGGAGGCCCCTCCTGGCCAGAAGGCAGCACTGCCACCTCCCTGCACTGTCACCACCTCGCTGTCACCTCCCTGCCACCCTCTGCCACTTCCTTGCCACCTCCTGTCACCTCCCTGCAGTGCCACCACCTCGCTGTCAGCCCCTGCCACCGCCCGGCATTGCCATGTCCCACGGGCGCCAGCACAGGGGCTCCAGGCTGGGCTTTAAAACCAGGGGCTTTGCCCGAGGCCGGCTCTGACAGCTCTGGGGACAGCCCTGAGCACGGGACTGACCCTCTCTGAGCCAGGTCACAGTTGTGGCATCGCAGAAGGGTTTGGGTTGGAAAGGATCCTAAATTGCATCCCATCCCACCCCTGCCATGGCAGGGACACCTCCCACTGTCCCAGGCTGCTCCAGCCCCAGTGTCCAGCCTGGCCTTGGGCACTGCCAGGGATCCAGGGGCAGCCACAGCTGCTCTGGGCACCCTGTGCCAGGGCCTCAGCACCCTGCCAGGGAACAATTCCTGATTCCCAATCTCCCATCCAGCCCTGCCCTCTGGCACTGGGAGCTGGCACAGCTCTCCCAGCCTCAGCCGATCCCGGCGCTCTCCTGGCCTTCAGCCAGGTGGGCTCTGGGCTGTGGCTCCGCTGTGACAGGTCCCTGTGCGCAGCTGGGGCAGCCTTGGGGACACTCACAGCATGGAAACCCCCAGGAGCAGTGTCCAGGAGCTTTCTGGAGCTGTTGGAGTCCCTTTGCTCCCAGGAGCTGGAGCCCAAAGCAAAAGGACAAACACCCAGAACGGGGGGCCGTGACCCAAGGTTTGAGACCCTCCCTGTGCTGCCAGGGGCACATCCAGCCCTTCCCAAATTCCCTTCCTCTGGGCTTGATTGATACCACATCCTCGCTGTGAGGCCACAGGAGCCGGCACAGCTGTCCCTCTGTCCCTCTGTCCCTCTGTCCCTCTGGCCTCGGCAGTGTGGCCACGGTGGCACTCGCTTGCCAGGGAGGGACCCCCACCAGCCCAGGGCTGGTGCAAGCCTGGCACAGCCCAGTTTGCGGATTTGTATCAGCTCCTCCTCATCCGCTTCACGCACTCATAGAAATGGGACAGTCGGTCCAAAGCCAAGGCCCACGGCCGCGGGTCACACTGTCCCCAGAGGGTCCAAAGTTGCTTCTGGGAACCTCCAGCCTCCCAACCACAACACTCACCCAGACCCCTCCCTTCCTCTGCAGCGGTTTCACCTCTTCCAGCCCTTAATCACAGTATTTGCTTTGGTTTATGTCAATTTTTAAGTATTTAATTATTTCCACAATAGCTTTGGTTGGGTTATCTTACTGGAGCCCTCCCCCTGCAGTCAGGAATTTTCCCTAGGGACTTTGGCTCTTTTGTTCTAATTACGTTAATGTCATAATTAGCTCTCAGCCTGACTAACCCTAAGCACCGTGGATGTGTAATGTGTGTCTGTGCTCACAACCCCCTGCCAAATCGGGGCTGGATTTCTCCCAAGCCGTGCTCCTCTGTGACTCACCCAGTAAATCAGGGGCTGCCAGAAGGTTTGGCTTGGGAGGGGACGGCCTGGTTGGTGTCTCCAGGTTCCATCCTGTTCTGTTTTCTGCAGGTCCTGGATCCAAACCTGGCAATTCCCCCCATCCCCTCACTGCGGCACGGCTTTGGGTCAGCAGGGACGCAGCGAGGGGCTCTCCTCCTCCTCCTCCTCCTCAGCCCACGGGACCCAAACCTTGGGGGCCCTGGAGCCTGGGGGAGACCTTGGCTGTCTCTCAGGTGCTGAAGCGTTCAGACCTTTCCTGGCTGTTACTGCTTGACACGGCAGCCAGGTTTGCAGGGCGAGCCTGGGAGCAGAATCCTGTCCCCAGCTGACTCCCTCAGCCTCAGCAAAACCATTCCAAGCCTTCCAGCACTCAATTCCTGAGCCTTCCAGCACTTAATTCCCACCAGGCATCTGAGCCTGGGCCGAAATTAATGAGCAGTTCCACGTCTCCACACCTACAAGGTGTTGCTGTGCGTGGGGATGAGGTTCGCAGGGAAGCAGGCTAGAGCCGGAGCTGCCAGATGAATATTAAACCCGAGGAGATGCTCAGCAATATTTCATGCCTTTACTGAGTTTGATTTCAATGCTTGTGGGGAAAAAAATAATCCTGGGCAGTGCAAGGACTCCGGGGAATTAGCATCTTCCCCTGGCATAAAGGCCTCGTTTTTTATGGAACACAAATGGGTTCTGTGCAGACAGGGAAGTCTGGGAGCACCTTGCTCTATCTGCCAGGTGATATTTCTAAGTGTCTACAGAAAGTTGGGAGGACCGTGAAGTGATGCATAAAAAATTGTAATTTTTAAAATAGGGAAATAGATGGGAAAGGGCCTGGGAGTGGGGGAGAGCTCCTTGTTTTCCTGCTGCATTGCGGCTGCAGAGTTAAGGATCTCCATTAGGCTCTGCTGCCATAAATTAAGAAGCATCAAACACGCGGAGATAAAAAGGCAAAGAAAAAAGTCAGAGACCTCGCAGCTCCAAGTCCGGGCTCTGGGACAATTCCCGGGCAGAGCCCACAGCCCCAGTGGCGGGGTGGAACCTGGGGCTGCTCTCGCCGCGGAGCGGGAGGGATTTCAGGTGACCTTGACAAAATGCACCGTGTGAAACTGGCCAAAAGCAGGGGGAGTCCCAAACGCCACGGGGAACAGATTCCAGAGGGAGGAGCCGCACAGAGCGTCCCTCTCCAGAGGAAACGAGGAGCGGGTTCGGTGGGCAGCTGTGGAATATCCCCTGGATGCTGGCGCACGTTGCAGGCTCCTGCCCGTGCCAGGTGTCCCTGGGACTGCAGGGACAGGGCCCCATCTCCCCTGACACCGCACCAGCCTTCCCTTCCCTGGATTCCCACCGTGCCCAAGCCTCCAGCCCATGCCCTCTGCCTGCCGACCGCCCCGAGCAGACGCCAGCACAGGACCCACGGGAGCTGTGGGGTGGGGCTGAGCAGGATGGGTGCTGTGGGTGCGCCCTGGCAGCCAGAGAGGTTTGTGTACTGGGCACCGGGCAGCTTTCGACTCCGGGATAATTTCCCCAGGAATGAGCTGAAGCTAGCAGATGGGAGAGATCCAGTCTTGGGAGCAGCAGAAACAAACAAAGATGCCCAATGCCACAGGCCTTGGAGGGAAAAACCTGCGAAAGGCTTGGGAATGTGTGCCTGCATCCTGGGAAGGGCTGTCCATCCTGGGAATGCTGTCCATCCAGGGGAGGCTGTCCATCCTGGGAATGGCTGTCCATCCTGGGAATGCTGTCCATCCTGGGAATGCCTGTCCATCCTGGGAATGCTGTCCATCCTGGGAAAGGCTGTCCATCCTGGAATGCCTGTCCATCTGTGAAAAGCTGTCCATCCTGGGAATGGCTGTCCATCCTGGGAATGGCTGTCCACCCTGGGAATGGCTGTCCACCCTGGGAATGGCTGTCCATCCTGGGAATGGCTGTCCATCCTGGGAATGCTGTCCATCCTGGGAATGGCTGTCCATCCTGGGAATGCTGTCCATCTTGGAAAGGCTGTCCATCCTGGGAAAGGCTGTCCATCCTGGGAATGCTGTCCATCCTGGGAATGCTGTCCATCCTGGGAATGGCTGTCCATCCTGGGAATGGCTGTCCACCCTGGGAATGGCTGTCCATCCAGGGAATGGCTGTCCATCCTGGGAATGCTGTCCATCCTGGGAATGGCTGTCCATCCTGGGAATGCTGTCCATCTTGGAAAGGCTGTCCATCCTGGGAAAGGCTGTCCATCCTGGGAATGCTGTCCATCCTGGGAATGGCTGTCCATCCTGGGAATGCTGTCCATCTTGGAAAGGCTGTCCATCCTGGGAAAGGCTGTCCATCCTGGGAATGGCTGTCCATCCTGGGAATGGCTGTCCATCCTGGGAATGCTGTCCATCCTGGGAATGGCTGTCCATCCTGGGAATGCCTGTCCATCTGTGAAAAGCTGTCCACCCTGGGGAGCCTGTGGCACTCAGGGGTGCTGCTGCTGCGGATGGACAGTGGGACACGGACAGGAATTACCCTGGAGGCATCAGGCCCTGGCGTTACCACTCACCCAGATGCGATGAAGTTCAAGGCTCCCGTGGACACGTCCCACACAGCTGGAGATGGAATAACTCCCACCTTCCACAGGTGTCCGGTCCTGGCTCCTGCGGGAGAGCCCTGGAGGGGCTGGAGCGTGTCCGGGGCAGGGAAGGGAGCTGGAAAGGGGCTGAGGGAGCTGGGGAAGGGCTGAGCCTGGAGAAAAGGAGGCGCAGCGCCTCCCGGCGGCCCCGCGCGGAACTGCAGGACCCGACACAACGGGGAACACGACCGGGACCAGAACCGGGACCGGGGTTCAGTGCTGGGAACGGAACCGGGACAGGGACCGGGGTTCAGTGCTGGGAACGGAACCGGGACAGGGGTTCAGTGCTGGGAATGGAACCGGGACCGGGGTTCAGTGCTGGGAACGGAACCGGGACAGGGACCGGGGTTCAGTGCTGGGAACGGAACCGGGACAGGGGTTCAGTGCTGGGAATGGAACCGGGACCGGGGTTCAGTGCTGGGAACGGAACCGGGACAGGGACCGGGGTTCAGTGCTGGGAACAGAACCGGGACCGGGGTTCAGTACTGGGCACAGAACCGGGACCGGCACCGGCACTGGGGTTCAGTTCTGGGAACAGAACGGGGACCGGGACCGGGGCTCAGTGCTAGGAACAGAACCGGGACCGGGGTTCAGTGCTGGGAACGGAACCAGGACCGGGGTTCAGTGCTGGGAACGGAACCAGGACCGGGGTTCAGTGCTGGGAACGGAACCAGGACCGGGGTTCAGTGCTAGGAACAGAACCGGGACCGGGGTTCAGTGCTGGGAACGGAACCAGGACCGGGGTTCAGTGCTGGGAACGGAACCAGGACCGGGGTTCAGTGCTGGGAACGGAACCAGGACCGGGGTTCAGTGCTGGGAACAGAACCGGGACCGGGGTTCAGTGCTGGGAACGGAACCAGGACCGGGGTTCAGTGCTGGGAACAGAACAGGGATCAGGGTTCAGTGCTGGGGACAGAACAGGGATCAGGGTTCAGTGCTGGGAACAGAACGGGGATCAGGGTTCATTGCTGGGAACAGAACCGGGCCGGGGTTCATGAGCTCGGGACAAGGACAGGGTCCGGGGTTCCCGTGCCCCCCGGGCAGGAGACTTCGGGAGCGGGCACGTCAGGGTGTCTTTGCCTGTTGTCCCGCAGTACGGGGGGATCTGCGGGGGGAGGTTTTGGCAAAGCACAACTTGCCAGGCTCCCCCACCCGCAGCTCTGCTCCGGCATCTGTTTTGTTTAGATAAGAGATAAATCCCTCCCACAGCGCTGGGAACCCTCTGCCGGTGCCAATTCCTTGCTGTTCTCCACAGATCCTTGCCGTGTCCGCAGCGTTTTCCGTTTCTCGGTTTTTCAGAGCCCGGGGTGCTCGCCTGGGCAGGTCCCAGCTCCCACTGCCCTCGCCCTGAGGCGCCCAGACAAAACCCAGCTGTGGCTGCACATTTGGCGGCTCCTTGTCCTCTGTCCTTCCCCTGGCACCTCGCAGCCCTGCACAGCCCGGCAGGAACTCAGGGCCAGCTCTCCTGCCTGAGGGGACACGGGGATGCACCTGCGACACCTGAGCTGCTCCTGCCCTTCCAGGGCTTTCGGATCGACAAGATAACCCGGCAGTCGGCTTCCCCAAAAGGCTGGCAGGTCGTTAATTAGAGGATGTGGTTGGCTGCCAGCTGTATTTGATGTTGTAGGCTTGCCTCAGAGGCAGCCTGAGGGTGTGGTCGGTGTGTTGGAAAAGGAATAAAGAGGAAAAGTTGATGGGATGGGAAATTCAGCCTCTGCCTCAGCTTCATGGACCTGTCACAGGTGGCACTTTGGAGGGGCCTGAAAGAGAGCTGGAGACTTTGGATGCGGGCTGGAGGGACAGGACACAGGGAATGGCTCCCAGTGCCAGAGGGCAGGGCTGGATGGGAGATTGGGAATCAGGAATTGTTCCCTGGCAGGGTGCTGAGGCCCTGGCACAGGGTGCCCAGAGCAGCTGTGGCTGCCCCTGGATCCCTGGCAGTGCCCAAGGCCAGGTTGGACACTGGGGCTGGGAGCAGCCTGGGACAGTGGGAGGTGTCCCTGCCATGGCAGGGGTGGCACCAGGTGGGATTTAAAAGGTCCTTTCCAAGTCATGGTTCTGTGATTTTGTACCAGTCTGGCCCCAGCCCCTCTCCTGTCCAGGAGATCAGCAACTCCAGCTGGCAGGTGAGGGCTTCAGAGAACACCGAGACACTGCTCTGCTGGCCTGGCATGCACAGAGCCCCAGGTTCTCCTGCTGGCACAGCACAGAACACCTTCAGTCTGCTTTTCTCCGTTGCCTGTAAGCTCCTGCCTTTGGTGGGAGGTGGGGAGAGCTGGGCTTTGTTGGGAATCTGTCCCTGCTGCGGTGACACCCAGTGAGCCACGGTCAGCAGAGACACCGGGCTGGTGTCTGGCACAGCCCCGAGCTCCTGGGTGGTGCCGTGCAGGAAACCAGCCGCAGGTTTTAATGCAGCTCTTAGCACGGGACTCGCTCCACACCGAGAGCTGCAGCCGTAAATGATGGCACAGCTGCCCTGGGGAGTGCCGGGTGTGAGCAACTCCCACCCCGCAAGAAAGTCAGGACAGAGCTTCCAGAACGGGCAGTGTGGCATCGCTCAGTGTAATCACAGTGGTCTGGGTTGGGAAGGATATTAGAAGTCATCTCATTCCAATCCCCCTGCCACGGGCAGGAACAACTTCCCACATCCCTGGAGAGATGAGGAGGAGAACTGACAGGACAGAAGTAAGAAACTCCTGTGTTTTGATAATTTATTCACTGGAAATGAATCCCGAGGCTCTCGGATGAATCCACAACCCCTCTAGTCGATGTACCTCACTGTCACCAGGGGGCTGGCGAAGTGGACGTGGCGGCTGCGGCGGCGCTGCCGTGGCTGTGGCTGTGGCTGTGGCCGTGGCCGCCGCCTGTGCCGCGTCCACCAGCCCACCACGAACTGCCTCAGGGAGGAGCAGAGCTCCAGGAGGCCACATCCCGCCGTCCTGCCGTGCTCCCTGGCCTCGGGCAGCTGCTGCCGGCGCCTGGGCAGCGACAGGGAGCCCCTGTCCCGCGCAGCGCTGACGGCGCTGCCCGGACCCGGCGAGCTGATGCCGTCCCTCCGTGCCACGGGGCCAAAGCTCTGCGCTTCTCCGGGGCGGAGGAACGGGGCCACGGCCGCGGGGCTGCTTTCCTGCTCCACCTCCGGGAAGGTTCTGGGGCCTCGTCTCGAGGCCTTGGCTTTGTCCTTTGTGGCGGCGCCGTCCGTGCGCGCCCCGGGCCGCTCCTCCGCCGCGCCCCGCGGGGACTCGTTGCCCCCCAGCAGCCCCGGCTCCGTGCGCGCCTCAGTCCGGGCCCCCCTGCGGCCCCTCGGCGTCCTCGGCCACGGTGCCAGCCGTGCCGCCGGCTCCTCGCCGTGCTCCTCGAAGGGCGCCGGGGAGGTTTGGATGAACCTCGGCTGAAGGTCTTGGGCCACCCCATGGTACCATCCCTGGAGCTCCAGGTCACCAGCACAGGCCGGTGAAGAGATTCCCCAGTGACTTTGGGATCCCAGTGAGGGGAATCCAACCCTGGTGGGGTGGCAGAGGCTGAGGCTGTTGTCTGCCAAGACAGATTGTCGTGCCCAGCACTGTCTGCTCCTGTGGGGCCCCTTTTATAGCCCGGCAGTCTGCCAGAGTCCCCTGTGTGACATCACGGGACAGGCAGAACCCTCTTTGTGACAGCGTGGGGCAGTCAGAAATCCCTTTGTGACACCCAGGAGCCCACGGGAGAGCCCTCGCTGCCTTGGGCACAGGACGGCGAGAAAGAAACTCGTGAGATAATAGAAACGAGTTACAGAAATTTGGAAGGCAAAATACAAACGAGAAAAGAGAAAAGGAGTGATGTGATGGGGAGAGGCTGTTCTGGGCACAGCGACCACCAAAGGAGGAGTTTGGGGTTCCCAGGGAAGAAAGGAGGCAGGCAGCAGAAACGGAGAGGGATGGCCTTTGGAAGAAGGGGCAGCGAAGCAGCAGGTGACAAGGATGTCCTCAAGTCCTGCAGAGGGAAAACGAGAAGGGCCAAAGCCCCACTAGAACTTAAAGTGGCCGCTGCTGTGAAACACAGTGGAACTTACTTTTACAAATAACACCCTAGGGCTTGGTTTGCTTGGGGAACTTTTTTTTCTTTGTTTTTTTTTTTTTTTTTCTGCTGCTGAGAGGAAATGCTGAGACAAAGCATGAGGAAAAGTCTGAGGTACCGAGGGATCGGCTTTGGGACGGTCAGGTCCCGCCTGACCGAGCCGCTCCCCGCCAGGACAGCCGGGGCTGCGCTGCCGAGGGCCGGGCCCGTGGCTGTGTCCGGCACAGCCCCGGCCGCTCCCGCGGGAACGCTCCGCTCCTGCGGCTCCCGCAGCGCCGGCGGCAGCGGCGGCTCAGCGCCGGCGGCAGCAGCGCGCAGGGAGGCGGCGGCCGCACCAGGCAGCCAGGCACTCCCCGAGCCGGGCACGGAGCTGGCCCAGGGCCCGGCACGGCTCCCGGCACGGCTCCCGGCACGGCTCCCGGCACGGCTCCCGGCACGGCTCCCGGCCCTCGGGCAGCGCCCGCGGCTGCGGGGCGGGCGGCGGCACCGGGCCCCACCACGGGTCAGAGCTCGGGATGTCGAACGCCGGCCCCAGCGAGCTGCTGCTGCTGCTGCCGCTGCTCCCCGAGCCCGCGGGCTCGGCCATCAGCACGTCCCTGGGGATGAACCAGGCCATGGCCGCGCTGCCGCCGCCGCCCGCCTCCGGGGAGCCGCTGCCGCCTCGTCCCGCGGCCGCGCCTTGGTCCTGCGGGGCTGCGCCCTCCGTGCGCGCCCCGGGCCGCTCCTCCGCAGCGCCCCGCGGGGACTCTTTGCCCCCCAGCAGCCCCGCAGCCGCGGCCGCCTCCGTCCGGGCCGCCCCGCGGCCCCGCGGCATCCTCGGCTGCTGGGCCAGCTGCGCCTCCAGCTCCTGGCGGTGCTCCTCGAAGAGCGCCTGGGAGTCCCGGCAGCTCCGGATGAACCTTGGGAAACGCCTCCTGGAGCTCATGGAACTGCGTGGGGACCTGCCGCGGGGCAGTTCCACGCCTGCTGATCTCCGTGTCCTGTCCACGTTGCTCTGCCCCTCCAGCCAGCCTCTCGCTGCGCTTGGATGCTTTGAGTTCTGATGGATCCTCTGCAAGAATCACAGATGGGTGACACGAGAGCGGCTCCCCAGAACGCCCCACACAGTCACGCCATGCACACCACAGCAACACACCCCAAACCCACACGGCCCAGCCCACACAGCAGATCAGAGGCCACCTACCCACAGACACTTGTCCCGTAGCATGACAGTGACCAAGATGAGCTGCAGCACCACCATCGTGATTGCCACCAGCTCAGCCATGGTGAAGGTGTTGAGGAACCACATGGAGCTGTCCCTGTCACCGGCACAGGCTGGTGAAGAGGTTCCCCGGTGACCTGTGGGGCCCCAGCGAAGGGGCCCCGACCCGGCTGGGGTGGCAGAGGCTCTGGTGATGCCGGTCTGTCCCGTGGCCCCTTTTATACCCCAGCAGGGGCCCCTTTGTGACAGCGTGGGGCAGGCAGAGCCCCCGGTGTGACATCACAGGGCGGGCAGAGCTCTCCGTGCGACATCTGAGTGCCACTCGAAGAAGAGAACATGGCCTTTGGGGCCATGGAAGTGGAGCCATGGGGTGCCCCAGGAGCACACGGGTGGATGCTGCGCGGCTGCAGCCCCCTGCGGCAGGTCCCCACGCAGTTCCATGAGCTCCAGGAGGCGTTTCCCAAGGTTCATCCGGAGCTGCCGGGACTCCCAGGCGCTCTTCGAGGAGCACCGCCAGGAGCTGGAGGCGCAGCTGGCCCAGCAGCCGAGGATGCCGCGGGGCTGCGGGGCGGCCCGGACGGAGGCGGCCGCGGCTGCGGGGCTGCTGGGGGGCAAAGAGTCCCCGCGGGGCGCTGCGGAGGAGCGGCCCGGGGCGCGCACGGAGGGCGCAGCCCCGCAGGACCAAGGCGCGGCCGCGGGACGAGGCGGCAGCGGCTCCCCGGAGGCGGGCGGCGGCGGCAGCGCGGCCATGGCCTGGTTCATCCCCAGGGACGTGCTGATGGCCGAGCCCGCGGGCTCGGGGAGCAGCGGCAGCAGCAGCAGCAGCTCGCTGGGGCCGGCGTTCGACATCCCGAGCTCTGACCCGTGGTGGGGCCCGGTGCCGCCGCCCGCCCCGCAGCCGCGGGCGCTGCCCGAGGGCCGGGAGCCGTGCCGGGAGCCGTGCCGGGAGCCGTGCCGGGAGCCGTGCCGGGAGCCGTGCCGGGCCCTGGGCCAGCTCCGTGCCCGGCTCGGGGAGTGCCTGGCGGCCTGGTGCGGCCGCCGCCTCCCTGCGCGCTGCTGCCGCCGGCGCTGAGCCGCCGCTGCCGCCGGCGCTGCGGGAGCCGCAGGAGCGGAGCGTTCCCGTGGGAGCGGCCGGGGCTGTGCCGGACACAGCCACGGGCCCGGCCCTCGGCAGCGCAGCCCCGGCTGTCCTGGCGGGGGGCGGCTCGGGCGGGCGGGACGTGACTCCAAACCCACCCTGTGCAGGCCTGATCCATACAAACCAATACCAAAAGTCAAACCAAGCCCTAGGGTGTTATTTGTAAAAGTAAGTTCCACTGTGTTTCACAGCAGCGGCCACCTTAAGTTCTGGGGGGGCTTTGGCCCTTCTCGTTTTCCCTCTGCAGGACTTTAGGGCATCCTTGTCACCTGCTGCTTTGCTGCCCCTTCTTCCAAAGGCCATCCCTCTCCATTTCTGCTGCCTGCCTCCTTTCTTCCCTGGGAACCCCAAACTCCTCCTTTGGTGGTCGTTGTGCCCAGGACAGCCTCTCCCCATCACATCACCCACCAGCCCTGGAGAGTTTATCAGAGTCCCTTCCCTTCCCTTCCCTTCCCTTCCCTTCCCTTCCCTTCCCTTCCCTTCCCTTCCCTTCCCTTCCCTTCCCTTCCCTTCCCTTCCCTTCCCTTCCCTTCCCTTCCCTTCCCTTCCCTTCCCTTCCCTTCCCTTCCCTTCCCTTCCCTTCCCTTCCCTTCCCTTCCCTTCCCTTCCCGGGGCTGGGCTCCCCGAGGGGCCGGGCTGCCGTGGGGCAGTGGCTGCAGTGGGACCTGTCGCAGGCTGGCTCCTGCCCTCCTTCCCGAGGAATCCCCACACCCCTCCCCATGGCGAGCCCCCCTCAGCTGGTCTCAGATGGCCTGGTCCCTCCATCCCTCCCGGGGCCACCCTGGCCGCGGCCAGCACCCCTGTCCCAGGCAGCAGGGGCAGGACACAGGCTGCACGGTTTATTTCCAGCTGGACGGGTTTCTCGGGTGCGGGGTGCCCCAGGGGATGTGGGTGCCGGCTCTGGTACGGTCAGACAGGGCCGGGACCCCTCGGCCCTGCGGCCGGGGAGTCCCACTGTCGGGCACCCCTTCCCCAGCGATGTGCAGCTCCCGCCCTGCGGCTTTGGGCGCACCAGGGGCGTTTGTGTCACCCCCGTCAGGCGCCGTCCCCGGTGGGCTGCGGCGTGGGGTCCGCGGAGCCGTCAGGCAGCGTTGCCCAGGACCAGCACGCTCATGAGGAAGACCATGAGGAAGAAGACCCACATGAAGAAGCGGTCCATCACCTTGGCCACCTTCTTCCACTCGCCGGTGCGGCGCTGGTTGGCGCGGTGGCGCCGGAAGCAGCCGGCGATGTACCCGACGTCGCACAGCAGGGCGCCGTGGTGGCACAGGCAGTGGTCCCAGGGGCAGCCCCGCTCCCCCGCGCCCGCCCGCCCTTCCCCGGGGCCGTCCCCCGGGGCCGCGGCATCCCCCGCTCCCGCCCGCCCGCCCGGTGCCCGCTGGGGGCTCCTGCAGCTCTCGCCCACCTCGTAGACGCAGCAGAGCCGGGCCATGTGGTGCAGGATGAGCCGGCGCGCCCAGGGGGGCACGGGCCGGGCCCCCGGCCCGCAGTGGTGCACGTTCATGATGAAGATGGTGAGCGCGGTGGAGGCCGTGATCATGGTCATGGTGGCGATGTAGTACTTCCCTGCGGGGGCAGCGGGAGCTGGCAGGGGGCACGGGGGGTCCTGCACCACACAGGAGCTCCTGCTCGGCCCCGGCACAGAGCCCCGGCACAGAGCCCCGGCACAGAGCCCCGGCTGGGCTCACCGATGAGCGGCACACTCTCCGAGGGGGGCATGCTCTCAGCCACCAGCAGCTGGAACACGGTGAGGGCCAGCAGCACCGTCACCCCCAGAGACACCTTCTCCCCGGAGTCGGCGGGCAGGTAGAAGCCCAGGGGTGCCAGGAAGGAGACCATGATGCAGGGCAGGAGCAGGTTGAAGACGTAGAAGGAGGCGCGGCGGCGCAGCAGCAGCGTGTAGGTGACGTCGGGGTAGGGCTCGGAGCAGCAGCCGTAGGTGATGACGTTCCTCGTGGCCGGCATGCCCAGCATCTCCCACTCCACGTTCTCCACGAAGTCCGTCAGGTCCCCGGTGTCCCGCTGGTTGCGGAGGTCGATCTGGTTCCCGTTGTGGGTCCAGGAGCCGAAGGTGAGGCGGCACCGCTGCCCGTCGAAGGGGAAGTAGGACACGTCCACCTTGCAGGAGCTCTTGGTGATGGCGGGCGAGTCCCACACGATGTGCCCGTCGGAGCGCAGCACCACGTTGGTCTCCATGGAGCCGCCGAAGCGCTCATCGGCGCTGGGCAGGGAGCGGTGGCCGTGGGGCCGCGTCCCCCCCGCGGCACCTGCGGCCCCTGGCTGTCCCCTCGGCCGTGGGGCTCAGCCCCCGGCGCCCCTGGCCGCTGCCGGCACCCCCGCCCCCGTTTCCCTGCACCTCCCGCTCCGGGACACCCCTGCTCCCACCCCGAGGTCGGTGACAGCCCGTGCAGCCCCCCGGCCCCGGCCGGAGCCCCCCGGCCCCGGGAGCAGCGGGGGGAGCAATCACAACCCACTTGTTGTAGAGGATGATGTCGGGCCGCCAGACGTAGCTGCTGGGGATGCGGATGCTGTCGATGCCGCCGTACTCGTCCTTGTCCCAGGTGAGGTGGGCGTCCAGCCAGGTCTGGCGGACCCACAGGTAGGTGGTGAGGACCTGGTTCCTCTCGTCCTGCCGAGGGGACAGCGCGGGCGTGGCGTGGGGGGATGGACCCCGGTGCCCCCCCGCTCCCCTCGGCCCCCAGCCCAGCGGCCTCCCCGAGCGCCCCGCGGAGCTGAGCTGGATTCGAGGGGGTCGTGATGCTTTCGGGGGGCTCCGGGCCGTCTGCAGAGCGTTCTGAGCTGACCCGAGGGCAGCTGCGGGGGTTCGGGGCCATCCGGGCGGCTTTCAAGGACGGCGCGGGGCCGGGCAGGACCCGCTGCGGGAGCGGTGCCAGCCGGGGCTCACCATGTCGATGATCTGCGACAAGGTGACCTGCAGGGTGACGTTGAGCGCCCGGTCCGTGTCCTCCACGGGGCGCAGGGCGCTGGAGTAGTTGGCGAAGAGGTCGCGGAGCAGTTTGTGGGCTATCCTGCCCTGCGCCCCCCGGCAGCCTGGGGACACCCGGAGCGGGGCTTGGAGGGGCCGGGGCGCGGCCGGACCCCACCCGAGGGATCCCCAGGACCCGGGCGCGGGCACCTCCGGCAGCCGGGGGAGCGCGGGGGGACCCCCGTCCCTCCTCCCCGCCGGCCCCCGCCCCTATTCCCCGGGGTCCCCTGGGTGCGGGGGGAGCGAGCGCTGCTCCGGGGACCGCGGCCGCCCCCCGAGCGCGGAGCGGGGTCGGCGCCCCTCGAGCCCCCCTGCTCACCCGGGGCCGGGAGGAGGACGAGGCACAGGGCGAGGCGCAGGCCAGCTCCGGGCTCCATCCCGCCGCAGCTCCGGGGACACGGGGGGGCGGGTGACGTCAGGGCGGGGACAGGGCGGGGGGGCGCGGCCCCCAGGCACCCACGGCGAGGGGTCACGGTGGGTGACCCCCGCGGGTCCCCGCCGGGAGGTGGCAGGGGCCGGGATGGGCTCCGGGGACAGCCGAGCCCGTTCTGGGACTCGTTTGGGAGGCGCTGGAGGCGACTGCCCAGCAGCTGCCTCAGCCCAGGGGACACCGCCACAGCCCCGGGGGAGACTGCCCCAACCCCAGGGACACTGCCCCAGCTCAGGGGGCACTGCCACAGCCCAGGGGACACCGCCACAGCCCCGGGGACACCGCCACAGCCCAGGGGACACTGCCCCAGCTCAGGGGGCACTGCCACAGCCCCAGGGACACTGCCACAGCCCCGGGGACACTGCCCCAACCCTGGGGACACCGCCACAGCCCAGGGGACACTGCCTCAGCTCAGGGGATACCGCCACAGCCCCAGGGACACTGCCCCAGCCCAGGGGACACTGCCACAGCCCAGGGGAGACTGCCCCAACCCTGGGGACACTGCCACAGCCCCGGGGACACCGCCACAACCCAGGGGACACCGCCACAGCCCAGGGGACACCGCCACAGCCCAGGGGACACTGTCCCAACCCTGGGGACACCACCACAGCCCCGGGGACACTGCCCCAACCCCGGGGACACCGCCACAGCCCCGGGGACACTGCCCCAGCTCAGGGGGCACTGCCACAGCCCCGGGGACACTGCCACAGCCCAGGGGACACTGCCCCAGCTCAGGGGGCACTGCCACAGCCCCAGGGACACTGCCACAGCCCAGGGGACACTGCCCCAACCCCAGGGACACTGCCACAGCCCAGGGGACACTGCCCCAGCTCAGGGGACACTGCCCCAGCTCAGGGGACACTGCCCCAGCTCAGGGGACACTGCTACAGCCCCAGGGACACCGCCACAACCCAGGGGACACCGCCACAGCCCCGGGGACACTGCCCCAGCCCTGGGGACACCGCCACAGCCCCGGGGACACTGCCCCAGCTCAGGGGACACCGCAGCCGAGGCACGGGGACACCGCGGCGGGGCAGGAGCCGAGGGCGGCCGGGGCTGCCCTAGAGAGGAGCGACCCCCGCGCACAGCAAGGGACATCGCGCTCTCCGGGCTCAGGGGGCAGCAAGGCAAGGGAAGAGGGAGATAGCTCCCGTCCGGTGAGGAGAAAACCCCGGGAGGTCGGGGGACACGAGCCGGGGGACAAAGCAGCGAGGGACAGCGGCGCCTGGCACGGGGGTGCCGGAGCAGCCCCCAGCTCCAGCCCCGGGGAATCCACCGGCTCCTCTCCCCCCGCTCCTCCTGGCACCTTTCCCACGCCGAGCCCCGGCGGCAGATGCCGAGCGGTTTGGAGGCCGGAGGTTTTGTTTCCAGGCGGTGAATTATTCATCCCAGCCCGACCCGCCCGGGCCGGAGCCGCCGGGGCCGCTCAGGCCCAATTACAGTAATGGAAGGAGCGAGGCCGCAGTGACCCGGCCCCTGCACAGCCGGTGTCACCTGAACGTGCCGCGGGCTGGGGACAGGGACACCTCCCACTGCCCCAGGCTGCTCCCAGCCCCAGTGTCCAACCTGGCCTTGGGCACTGCCAGGGATCCAGGGGCAGCCACAGCTGCTCTGGGCACCCTGTGCCAGGGCCTCAGCACCCTGCCAGGGAACAATTCCTGATTCCCAAGCTCCCATCCAGCCCTGCCCTCTGGCACTGGGAGCCATTCCCTGTGTGCTGTCCCTCTGTCCCTTGTCCCCAGTCCCTCTGCAGCTCTCCTGGAGCCCCCTTCTGCTCCAAATCTGATGTATCTGCATTCCCCACACTGTGCTGGAGACAAGTGACTTTTCCTCCCAGCATTTTGAAGGAGCCTACCCTGAACACCACAACAGCCCATGTGGGATTGTATCAGACACCCCTGGGCTGTCCTTTCCCCCCGCCCAACCAGCCCAGGGGTGACACAACAAAGAACACACTCCTACAATCCCAAACCCCGCCTTAAAAAGCACAGGAACCCGTGGGAGTACTATAAACATTTTATTTATTGTTTTCAAAAAGACAGGAAAATAATCTAGAGCATTTATTTATATTTTTCTGATAAAAACCTTTCGATACTCCTCATGCACGAAGGCCTTCCGCGGGCGCGGGGCGGCGCCGGGGCCGGGGCCCGCCGTCCGAGCGCGATTCCCAGCGAGCGGCTCTGCCCCGGCCGCTGGCGCCAGAACGCGTCCCGGGCCGTTCCCGGGCGGGTGCCGGGCGCTCGGCGGCGGTCAGTGCGCGGCCAGCGCCAGCTCGCGCAGGTAGGCCTGGGTGAGGCCGCGCAGCTCCTCCAGCGCGTAGTCCTCGGGCATGGGCAGGCGGCCGATGTGCGGGGCCAGCAGGCGCAGGGGCACGCGCGGCTCGGCCGCCTCGGGGCCGGCCTCGGGGCCCTGCTGCAGGCTCAGCACCGCCCGCAGCACGTTGGCCACGCGCTTGGCCATGTCTGCAAGAGCAGGGAGGGAGGGCTCCGCGTGCGTTCCGCTGCGGGAGCACCGCGCGGCAAACCCGCCTCGGGAGTGTGGGGGGGAAGGCGCCGGGAAAACTGCCGTCCCGTCCCTGTTCCCTCCCTCAGGGCAGCCACAGCGGGACAGGAAACGGCCTGGGGTTTTCCAGGGGAGGTTTAGGTGGAATATTGGGGAAAATTTCTTCTCCCAAAGGGTTGAGGAGGCTGAGCCTGGAGAATAGGAGGCCCGGGGGGGTCGGGCTGTGTTCCCAGGGAACAGGGACAGGAGGAGAGGGAATAGCCTCAAGCCGGGCCAGGCGAGGCTCAGGTTGGATATTGAGAATATTCCTTCCCAGATTAAGCTGTGCAGCCCTGGCAGAACTGCCCAGGGAGGTGGTGGAGTCCCCATCGTGGGAGGGATTTCACAGCTGTGTGGATGTGACACTTGGGGACACGGGTCAGCGGTGGCCTTGGCACTGCTGGGAATGGCTGGACTCAGTCTGAAAGGTCTTTTCCAACCCCAGTGACTCTGTGGGTTTGGGATGCAGCTGCAGCCCAGCTGTCAGGCAGGCTGTGGCAGGGAGCTGCTGGACAGGGTGTCACCGTACCTGACTGAGCCAGGCGGTCCTTGGCGTTGTGGCACTGCAGCTGCTCTATCCTGTTGCACAGGGACGTCACTTTGGTGTGTAACCGCTCCAGCTCGTAGGTGGAAACATCCAGCTGGAGGCAAACACCAGTCAGCTCCAAGGCAGCACAGCCAGAGCCAAACTCACCCCCAGGTGACACTGCACCCAAACCTGCCTCCATTAACACCAGAGCAGGGAAAGGGGAAGCCTGGACAGGAATTTGGGGGCACGGACACGGAGGTGCTGGGTTTGTCACTGTCACATCTGCAGGGCACAGCCCAGCCCTTGCAGTGACAGCAGAGAGCAAAGCCCGCTTTTAGAGACGCCCCAGGTTCTGTTTGAAGTGTGTGCCAAAGAGAAGCAGCAGCTCCCCCTGGGCAGTCAGTGAGAGGCTCCATCCAGCCCTGGTGAGCTCCCAGAGGCCAGGAGGGCAGGGCAGGTGCCCGTACCTGCTGAATCCTGTCCAGCATCTCGTTCACACGGATGTAGTCGAGGTAGACCAGCCCCGCCAGCTCCCAGTCCTGGATGAGCGCGCTGCGCTCCGGGGGCGCCAGGTCCTCCAGGAATCCTTTCAGGTACTTGTAGTTCTCGTTGATAATTGCATCTGGGGACAGCAGGAGTCAGGAACAGAGGCCATGCCGTCCCCCGCAGAGCAGGGAACAGGAAGGCCACTGCTGCCCTTGCCCCCAGAGGCCCCTGTGCTCTGGGAAGGTGGGGCTGTGCAGCAGGGAAAGCACGGCCCTGCTTCCCTGTTTGCCAGGAAAAGCACCATCCCAGGTATCCAGGGAGAGCTGGTTTGGAACTGCCAGGCCCTCTGTGCCAACTGCTGCTTCAAACCCAGCCTGATCCCTTCACTGGCCACCCCATGGCTTGGAATCATGGAGTCACTCACTGCTCTGGGTTGGGAGGTACCTTCATTATCACCCAGTCTCATCCCCTTCCACTTGTCCCCAGTCCCTCTGCAGCTCTCCTGGAGCCCTTCAGGCCCTGCCAGGGGCTCTGAGCTCTCCCTGGAGCTTCTCCTGTCCAGGTGAGCACCCCCAGCTCTCCCAGCCTGGCTCCAGAGCTGAGGGGCTCCAGCCCTGGGACCCCAGTCCTACTGCCATGCCTTTGTGTGCTGCTCAAAGGCTGGGCTGCAAGAGGAGCAGAAAACCCACCTGAGGCCAAGTGCCTGACAACCAGCTTGTGGCACTGGTTCCAGTGGCCAGCCTTGAAGAGGAAAAGGGCCTCTTTGTGCCTGTCACCCTCCATCCTGGCGCGGACGGCCTTGGCCTCGTGGATCCAGCGCGGGGGGACGCAGAGGCGCTGCGTCAGGAACGTCTCCTTGGCCCACGACTCGGGGCTGTCGGCGAGGGCGCAGTGCCGGCTCAGCAGCTCCCGCACGGCCTTCTCCCGCAGCCTGGGGACACGGGACAGCCAGGCTGTCACTGCAACCAGCCCTGCCCCCTGCCACCCACCCAGGGACAGCCCGGCGCCAGGAGCACCTGGGAACGGACCCACATCATTCCACAGGCACAGGACAGTGGCTCAGGGGCACTCGGGGTGTGTCCAGGAACAGGCCAGTCCCACAGGGGCACTCAGGGTGTGTCCAGGAACAGGCCAGTCCCACAGGGGCACTCGGGGTGTGTCCAGGAACAGGACAGTCCCACAGGGGCACTCGGGGTATGTCCAGGAACAGGACAGTCCCACAGGGGCACTCTGTGTGTGTCCAGCCCCAGGACAGTCCCACAGGGGCACTTGGGGTGTGTCCAGGAACAGGACAGTCGCTCAGGGTCACTCCCTGCGTGTCCAGCCCCAGGACAGTCGCTCAGGGTCACTCTGTGTCTGTCCAGCCCCAGGACAGTCGCTCAGGGTCACTCCCCACGTGTCCAGCCCCAGGACAGTCGCTCAGGGTCACTCCCCACGTGTCCAGCCCCAGGACAGTCGCTCAGGGTCACTCTGTGTCTGTCCAGCCCCAGGACAGTCGCTCAGGGTCACTCCCTGCGTGTTCAGCCCCAGGGCAGTCGCTCAGGGTCACTCCCTGCGTGTCCAGCCCCAGGACAGTCGCTCAGGGTCACTCTGTGTCTGTCCAGCCCCAGGACAGTCGCTCAGGGTCACTCCCCACGTGTCCAGCCCCAGGACAGTCGCTCAGGGTCACTCCCCACGTGTCCAGCCCCAGGACAGTCGCTCAGGGTCACTCTGTGTCTGTCCAGCCCCAGGACAGTCGCTCAGGGTCACTCCCTGCGTGTTCAGCCCCAGGGCAGTCGCTCAGGGTCACTCCCTGCGTGTCCAGCCCCAGGACAGTCGCTCAGGGTCACTCTGTGTCTGTCCAGCCCCAGGACAATTGCTCAGGGTCACTCTGTGTCTGTCCAGCCCCAGGACAGTCGCTCAGGGTCACTCTGTGTCTGCCCAGCCCCAGGAGAGTCGCTCAGGGTCACTCCCCACGTGTCCAGCCCCAGGACAGTCGCTCAGGGTCACTCTGTGTCTGTCCAGCCCCAGGAGAGTCGCTCAGGGTCACTCCCCACGTGTCCAGCCCCAGGACAGTCGCTCAGGGTCACTCCCCACGTGTCCAGCCCCAGGACAGTCGCTCAGGGTCACTCTGTGTCTGTCCAGCCCCAGGACAGTCGCTCAGGGTCACTCCCTGTGTGTCCAGCCCCAGGACAGTCGCTCAGGGTCACTCACTGCGTGTCAGGCTCGTGCAGCATCACGAACACGGCCCATTCCCACAGCCCCTCGCTCTCCAGCTGCGCAGCATAGCTGGTGTTCAGCACCCCCCAGCTCTGCTGGGACAGGTGGGAGTAGTTCAGGGCCCGCAGCACCTCCCACAGGTGCCAGCTGAGGCGGAAATCCAGCGGGTCAGAGGTGACACTCCTGGGATCCAGCAGCTGGTCAAGCTCATAGGACCTGCAGAGGAAAACTGGTGACTGAAAGAGCTGATTGTGCCCACAAAATCAAATCCAATCCCCTCCCTTTGCCCTTCACCTGCACAGGTGTGATTTACATCCGTGTGGGGGTTTGGTTTTCTTTTTTAAGAAGAGAAAGAACAGTATTTACTGCCAAAATTCTTATGACTCTGCACCCAGACTGTCACCCCTTTCCTCTGTACGTGCTCCCCTGCAGATTTCTCACTGCCTTCAAAAAAGGCGGCTACAGAGAAGCCCTGCTGCACTCTTCAGACACAGGAAGCACCTAAACCCCACAAATGTGCCCCAAAGCTAAAGGTTCCCCATCTCCACCATGCCCAGGTATGACAGCACCTTCTGCCAGGGGGTCCATGTGGGGCTGATTTTGGACTGCTCCAAGTGATTCAGGCTGATTTCATATCCCTGGCTGGTGAACTCAGGGAGTCACTGTCTGATCATGATCATTCCAAATACTTCTTGAACTCTTTGCACACTCACCTATCACTGTAGAGCTTCAACAGATGGAAGCAGACATCTCTCAGGGGCCTTCCTCCATTGTCATCTTCTTCAATGACACACCCAGAATCCTCCAGGTAAGGAGGCAGAGGACAGCAGGCATATTTTTCGCACTCTGAGGTGTTCTAGGGAGAGTTTAAACAGTAAATTTAAAGAGAATACTCTGAAAAAACCCGAATTCCACAGCTCAGGAGGCTCAGGAGAATATTTCTGCTCCAAGAAAGGTGCAACCAACTGCACCTGCAGTTGGAACCTCCCCAGAACTATGGACAACATGAAAAACCTGAACCCAAAATGCTTGGGCAGCTTCATGTCTCACACTGAGCTCTTAAAAACCACTGCCTGGAGGTACAGCCAGCTCTCACACACACCCTGGATCCCTAAAGGATTTTATAGCTGGGAAAGCACGCAGGCCTTGATGGAATGAAGCAGGTACATCCCAGTGAACTTTCTCTCTGTAGCTAAGCAGGGTCTGGGCAGCCATCAGCAGCACTGAACACACCGAGTTGGTCAGAACAATGAACTGAGAACTCTCGCTACAGCTGGGTATTTCAAACTGCTCAACACACTGTGCACGCTAAATATCGAAGCAAACATCAGTGACAAGTTTCCAGACTCGGCTGCCTTGAGGATGGAGGGCTGAGATGGCTTTAGTTAAATGATTAAACGTGTTTTCCAGCAGAACCCTTTGTCCTGCTGCACACAGAGCTGAGAGCTCTGCATAATGCATGGAGCCACAGGGCTGTGGGGCAGAGCCCGGTGGGCTGAGGGGGCACACACAGGCTGTGGGGCACCATGGGCTGCTGGACAGGGCAGCTGAGGATGAACGACCCCAGGGGGAAAACAGGCTACCTGCCTCCAAAGGGCTTTCCTGCTCTTGGCTACTGTCCCTCTTCCTGGTTTTGTCCAGCTGTCAAACAAAACCTGGAAACACTCCATAAATGGGTTTTGTCCCCCAAATTTGTGATTCTCTAGAATTACAGAATGGTTTGGGTTGGCAAGGACCTCAAAGATCATCCAGTTCCACCCCCTACCACAGGGACACCTCCCACTATCCCAGGCTGCTCCCAGCCCCAGTGTCCAACCTGGCCTTGGGCACTGCCAGGGATCCAGGGGCAGCCACAGCTGCTCTGGGCACCCTGTGCCAGGGCCTCAGCACCCTGCCAGGGAACAATTCCTGATTCCCAATCTCCCATCCAGCCCTGCCCTCTGGCACTGGGAGCCATTCCCTGTGTCCTGTACTCAATCCCACATTCAGCAACTCCTGGCTGCTGACAGGAGCAGCACCAGGCGGGCAGGAGCAGCCTGAAGGGCTCCTGTAGGGCAGCAGGGAGGGACCCACCTGAAAGGCCGACTCGTACATGGCCAGAGCCTTGGAGATGGAGGCCGTGGGGGGCAGCAGGTACCAGAGGTGCACGGCCACGCAGCGCTTCCAGTCCAGCAGCGAGCACACGTTGACGCTGATCCTCTCGGAGAGCTGCCACACCTGCGGCCACACACCCTGCTCAGCCACACGTGCCGGGTGGTGGCACTGGGCGAGGAGCCCCATCCCTGCACCGTGTGGGAGGGCTCTGAGGGGCTGGCGCGGGTGTTGGAGCCCCGGGCACTGAGAATTGCAGAGTTCCTGTGCTGCCAGGCACCGAGCCCCCAGCAAACAGTGCATTGACCCCAGGCCGTGGAACAGCTCCCAAAATGGAGTGACAGCGCTGGGATTGTGGCTGTGCAGCTGGGATAGAAGTGTGTGACAGCACAGGGGGCAAAACTCAGAGCTGAAGGGTTTAGAACACAGGAACAGAGAGAAAGCAAGGTGGAGGATTTAGGGCAGAGGCTGAGTCCTTCTTTTTCACCTTCTTCTCCATGGTCTGGGTGGGATTTTGGAATTGGGTAGAAAAGTCCCCATTGCGGGCCAGAGGTGGTTGGTTATTGGGTTAAAAGTCAAAATAATTTGAGTGTCATCTCACAACCGGACAATTTGTTCTCAAAAGGCCTCGTACAGTGAGATGGAAGCAGAGCCATTTTTACTTTGTTAGCCAGAATTCACAGCTCATGAGAGTACTAGAGATAAGAATTAACGAACACCCGAGCCCCGATCCCGGCTCTGAGGGAAGATGAGAAGCCCGGAGCAGCATGGCCGGCCCGTCCTTACCGGTTTCCCCGCGAGCAGGGCGAAGAGGCGCAGGCGCTCCTCCTGGATGAAGCGGTCGCTGTGCAGGCGGTGCCAGTCCACCAGCTGCAGGGTCAGCAGGTCCCGCACGGGCTGGCTGCCCGCCAGCTGTGACAGCAGCAGCGCCAGCCGGTGGTCACCTGCAGGGACACACACGGGGACACGCTGTGACAGCGCTGCACGCCTGCCTCTGGGGTGGGAGGGATGCTAGAACTCATCCCAGCCCCTGCCACGGGCAGGGACTCCTTCCACCAGATCAGCTGCTCCAAGCCCCATCCACTGGGGGATGGAACGCTTCCAGGAATGGGGAGGCCACAACTCCAGTGTTTCTTATGAAATACACCACTCCATAAACATCTGGTATAACAGAGAGGGATAAAACCTGCCACATGAAAACACACGTTTTTAACCCAAATATAAAATGTCTGAACAGAAGCTCAGTTTAATAGAGCATTCATTAAAAACTCAAAGGAGTGACTATGAAAACTTCCAGTTCCAAATGCACTCCTGCAGCACCTCCTAACTGGGGGTAGCTGACTGAGCTAGAGCGAAGGGGAACAGGGGGCTCAGCAGCAGCCTTTACCTGATCCTCACGGCCAGGCTGGACATTGGGGCTTGGAGCAACCTGGGATAGTGGAAGGAGCCCATGCCCACATCTGGGACTGGATGGACTTTAAAGTCCCTTCCAACCCAGCCCAATCATGATTTTGTGGTCACTGACAAAGGAACATTCCACACGCAGAGCAATCAGTGACTATGAGCTCTCCAAGTTTAAACTCTCTCTGTGCACGTCCCTTCTCCTCCACACAAAAAGCTCTGATTCAGGAACCTTACAGAATCACAGAATATCCTGAGCGGGAAGGGACCCACGGGGACCATCCAGTCCCACCCCTGCCCCACCCTAACAATCCCAGCCCGTGCATCCCTGGCAGCGCTGTCCAAAGGCTCCTGGAGCTCTGGCAGCCTCGGGGCCGTGCCCGTTCCCTGGGGCGCTCACCTGCCTGCTGTGCCAGCCTGCAGGCCTCGCCGATCCTCTTGCCCGTGAGGCAGCTGAACACGGCCTCGACGTGGCTGCCGTGCCGGGCCAGGGACACCTCCTCCTCGATGCGCGCGGCTGCCGTCTCCGACAGCCAGCGCGAGAAGGCCCTGCGGCGCTCCAGCGCCAGCACGTACTCGCCGGGCTCCTCCAGGCTGGCCTCCAGCTCCTTCAGCTTGCCCCAAATGGCCTCGCACAGCGTCCAGGCCAAGCACCAGTGCTTCACAACGGCTGTGGGGACACACGCACACGGCATCAGGAGCGGAAGCACGGAACTCGGAGGGGCTCACGTGGGATAACTCTGGAGAGCTCACCGGCCCCATCCCTGAGGGCTCACGGGCCCCACTGTGTTTGCCCAGGGAGCTTTGCAGTGCCCATCCCTGCAGGTGGCACCTGGAGGTGGCACTCAGTGCTCTGGGCTGGGGACAAGGTGGGCACTGGGCACAGCTGGCACTGCCCGGGCCAGGAGGGGTTTGCCAGCCTAAACCATTCTGTGGAAAGGATCCTTCTGTACTCACTCTCTGCCACAGCAGGATCCTCAGATGCTTTCCTGGCCCAGTCAGCATAGTCATGGATAGCAGAGACTCCGGGGTTGGGGGCCAGGAGAGGACAGGCCTCATCCATATGGACAGTGCTGTGCTTCAGCTTGATCTCCAGAGGGGTGAGATACAGCTCCTTGTCTCTGTCCACCTTCCATTGTTCCAAGCTCAACTTTTCCACATGAACTTTGAAAGGGGATTCTGTGAGTCTGGAGGAAAAGAGGAGATAGGAGATACCAAACATTCTGCATGTTCTCCATGCAAGTGGAGCAGCTCATCCTGCAGCTTCTCCTAATAAACACGACAGTAAAACGTGGCCCAAGGCATGAAGATCCTGGGCAGAGCCTGGGATTTGGAGCCAAGCTTTGGGACCCTGAACAACCTGGGGTAGTGGAAGGTGTCCCCGGCCACAGCAGTGGGTTGGAACAAGACGGTCTTTAAGTCTCTGAACTCAAATCTTCTGTGATTTGGTGAATACACTGTGACTCACTGAGCTCTCCAGAGGCAGCAAGCACACCTTCACCCCAGCTCATTCCTCAGCACTTCACGTATGCTGGAGAACATCCAGACAAGCTTTCTGGAGCACCTACATGGTGGGACTGGGCTATATTCCAGTCCAGTTCAGGTATGGAGACCCTCAAGGCCCCTGTGCTGCTGGATCACAGGCAGTATGAAGGTGTGTGGGATCTGAGAAGCTGAACAAGAACTTCCTCAGGTAGGGCAGATGTCCTCAGGGAGAACCAAGAGATTGGAAGCTTTCTGGGCAACAACTTTGAACTTTCTCTTTAACCTTGCGCTGGGTGACAGCGCTACTTGTTTGGTAAATAAACCCCAAAATCCTCTTACTATGCTATTCCAGGATCGGGCAGAGATATTTTTGTGGGGAAGGGCCACGAAGGAGATCTCCATGGCCAACACCATCTTGCACCTGCACGTCAGAAGCAACAGCGACCTGCACCCAGGATTCTGCCAGCCAGGAAGAGCGAGCACGTCCCATCCATCCCGCAGGAAAGCACTACTCACGATTTGGGAGCGACGGGAGTCGGCAGGAACCCATATTCCACGGGCTCAACCTGAGCGTCTTCCGCTTCGCTCGAGCCACTCAGCTGATCTCCACAATTGACCAGCGTCCAGTTGGGCCCCCATCCGACACGGAAGGAGCGGCCCATGAAGAGTCCCATGTCCATCAGGAGCTTCCCTTTGCCGTAGGTGATGGACCTCTCCAGAGGGACGAGCCCGCGCTGCCTGCGCGCCCCGACCGTCTTCACGGGCGCCTCGGGCAGCGCCGCGGGCACCGAGAACGCCGAGGCCAGCGGAGACCAGAGCGCGGCCGAGGGGGGACTGCCCAGAGCCCGCGGGGCCTTGGCATCTGCCACGGGGCTCGGGGCCTGCAAAAGGACACCGGCCAGCTTGGATTGCAGCAGCCCGGCAGCTGGCGGGGAGAAGCAGGAAGAACGTGTCAGTGGAAGGACACCCGTGTCCCAGGGGACGTTCCTGGCCTCTGAAAGGGATTTCGGGAATTCCCAGAAGGGCCGGCGGCACGTGTTTGGATGGCGTGATGGGAACGTGGAGCTGAGTGTGACGGTGTGCAGTGCTGAGTCCCACTGAGCCTCCAGCACTGCCCAAAGGAACACAGGAGCGCTCCCAGGAAGGGGAAAGGTACAGCCCCGCCCCAAACAGAGCCATTCCCAAAGGAATTTTGGGGATTTAATGTCGGATTCAGGATATCAGAACAGAAGGGGGTGTCACACGTATCAGCAGGGCTCACGCTGGCCCCACGCACACCTCAACTCTGCCCTGTCAATCACGTGGGCTTTGAATTGATTAACAGATCTGAATTAATGGGTTTCCTCAATCAGGGAGCACCTTCCTGGCTGCTCCCAGAGGTATTCCTCAATATCCCTACGGAAAGCATCACTTAATGGGTGCAGTGGGTGTAAGGAGGAAGGTCTGGGCAGTGGGGGAATCTGGTAGGGGCTGCCCTGTGCATGGCACAGCTGGTGCCCACAGCAGACCAGCCACAGACCACCTCCAAACCAGGCTGCAAAATTGGGGCCTCTGGGAGATCTTAAAAGGGGGGGAAAAACCCACACAGGCAGGGAAAAAAACAAAACAAAAGAAGATAACAAAGAGAAAAAAGTGGAAAGAGCAGTGCAAGCATCAGAGGAGGAGGTGAGGAGGAGCTGCAGGCACTGGAGCACTCACAGCCCGCAGGGCTGTGCTGGAGCAGAGAATGAACAGAGGAGGGAGGAGTGGCAGGAAGGAACTGCCTCAGACCAGAGGATTTTGCCTGTTCATGTTAAAATTCACCTTTCTTCACAGTCTGTGGTTTCTCACAATACCTGAGTGTCTTTTCTGTCCTTGTGATTTTGAAATGGGAAGCCTTGGGGAGCAGATCTCTTGGGAAGTCTCCATCTTGACAAGCGGCTTCCCAGGATAATCCAGGATCAAATCCAGGTCATCATCATCAGCAAGCAAGGAAGCTTTCATGATCTGAGGATGTGGGAAGCCAAGCCAGAACATCAGCAATCCCTCCCACAGCAGCAGCTCACTAGGCTCATCAAAATAGTTCTTCCCACCCAAAAGCCCTCCTACGTGCAGCACATGACCAAACAGCACAGCCATGCTGCAAACAGTCCAAGGAACAGCGGAGGCACAGCTCGGGCACAGCACTGTCACCTGATGGACGAGGTTTTACAACTAACTACCTGTTCAGTCAGTGCACAGGACTTGTTGGGGATGGGGGCGATGTCCCACAATCATCCTGGTTTCTTAGATCTCAGCTCTGTCTGATGTTTGTCAGCTTAAGGAATAACTTCTGGCCTATTTGCTATTACAGGTAGAAGCCAGAAGTGTTCAAGGTTCTGTCCTTCCACAAAAATAACAAAGGGCTGGAGGGACAGGACACAGGGAATGGCTCCCAGTGCCAGAGGGCAGGGCTGGGTGGGAGATTGGGAATCAGGAATTGTTCCCTGGCAGGGTGCTGAGGCCCTGGCACAGGGTGCCCAGAGCAGCTGTGGCTGCCCCTGGATCCCTGGCAGTGCCCAAGGCCAGGCTGGACACTGGGGCTGGGAGCAGCCTGGGACAGTGGGAGGTGTCCCTGCCATGGCAGGGGTGGGAATGGGTGGGATTGATGGTTTTCCCCAATCCAAATCTTTTGCGGTACAGTGAAATAAAATCATCAACATCAAGCCCCAAATCAAGGCCAGTCATCCCCCAATGTTTTTTCTCTTCCAAGGCAGAAGGAGCCCAAGGCAGCTGCTGTGGTGTCAGCTCAGCTCACCCCAGTGCCCACACGCCAGAACTCTGCAGGCTGAGCTCTGGCTTTCGGGTGTTTCACGTCAGCACTGAGCTTTCCACGTGTGAGGCTTTCCCCAGAACAGAACGTGGTGTGTGAGCTCAGTGCCACTCCCTGGGAAGCACTGAGCATTACACCTGGTGTGTGAACACCCCTGGGGAGGGCACGAGCATCCTTGAGAGGCGCTCCACTCACCTCCCAAGCCCCTCCTGGAGAGGAGGGCAGGACACTGACCTGCAGCACGTAGGGGTTGATGCCCTGGGTGGACGCGATGTGCGTGGACGCCGGCACCGCCTCCTGCTCCTCGGCCAGCTCCTCTGCCAGGGGCTCGTGGGCCAGCTCCTGGGTGATGTCTGCCATGTCGCTGTCCAGCTCCACCACCCTGCCCAGCTGCTCCAGCTCCGGGGGCTGCGGAGACAGAGGCCGGGTCACAGGCACAGAGCACGGCTCAGCCAGGACAGGCACAGCACTCCCGGCTCTGCCAAGGTTCCACACCAAGGTCAGGGATGGACGCAGGACCTGCAGGGTGTGCCGTGCCAGGGAAGGAGCGGTCCCAGAGCTGCGGTGCCCTCCTGGAGTATTCCCACTTCTGCCATTCAGTTTAGGAAACTGTTCTTCAGCTTTCCAGTTCTCACGTGCCCAGCGAAGGGAGAGCTCTGTGTGCTGCCTCCCTGCCCTCCTCCCAAATCCATCCCATGTGGTAGGAACCCCAATCACAGGGCCTACACTCCACAAAGATCTGCATTTCCCATGGTTATCACTGTGGGGGCAGTGAGTGCCAGGGTGCCCAGAGCAGCTGTGGCTGCCCCTGGATCCCTGGCAGTGCCCAAGGCCAGGTTGGACACTGGGGCTTGGAGCAGCCTGGGACAGTGGGAGGTGTCCCTGCCATGGCAGGGGTGGCACTGGGTGGGATTTAGGGTCCCTCCCAACCCAAACCCTTCCATGGCTAACTGCTCACATGGGCTGTAGTTTGCTCTGTGGGACCTGAGCTCCCTTGTACTGGTTTGGTTCCAGTTTAACCATCCCCCGACTCAGCTTTGTATCCTGGGAAAGCGCCATGCTTCCACCTTCCCAGAAAAAACACAGTACAGACCACTGAAGTGATGTAAAAGCAGGAGTGAGGAGACCTAGGCAGGGAGGCTCCTGGGAATCCTGCCCAGGAATTAAGGAGCACATTCACAAGGCTGTGCTCAGCTCTGTAGAACCTGCCAGGACAGGGGGAAGGTTCTCAGCTGAGGTAAAATCACCTGGGGAGTCTGCAAGGATGGAACTGAGGGGCAGACACAGAATCTGAGCCTGGCCCCACATGTGGAACAGATTTACAAGTCAAAACACAGTTACAAACACACAGGTTGCACTGCTCCCTTCATTGGGCTTTAATGCAGCAGGCTCCCTTGCAATATTAATAAATTCATTAATATTTAACTTAGGGAACACAAAACAAAAACCAAGTCTAGATACTAAATGCTTCTTACGGCCCAAGTAACAGTATTGCCAGATGTGTTCTACACCAAGAGTTTGGGAAGATTTAAGCAATGCTATGATGTTTCTTAGGGTTTTGGGAAACTAACTGAGGTTTTTCCTAATTTCAGAAATTAAAACATAAGTTAATGTCATGCAAGTCAGAGAGGTTAATGAAACTGGATGGGGGTTTCGCTAAGTGTGTTGGATTGCGCAAGAATGTCTGAAAATATCAGAGATATTTCCAGTATTCCCGAGTGTTTAAAACCTCAGCTCTGGTCCCCCCAGACTAAACATGAGGCAGGGAGGGAAGCTGAAGTGATGCTGTTGCGCAGCCACATGTGCAGCTCAAAATGCAAATAATTAAGGATGTACTCCAGCAGCGGGGTGAATGAGTGGGTGTTACTTAGCTGAGGAGCTGGGAGAGCTGGAGCTGGCCCCCACTCCGGGACTGTCCGTGCAGAACACAGCAGAGCAGGCAGCAGCTGGATTTCAGCTGGATCCCAGCCTGCCCCAGCAGCAGGATGTTGTGCCCAGGGAGCAGATGGTGCTGCTGAGGGCCCCCCTCACCTGCCTGGAGAGTCCTGCTGTCCTGCCACACAAATGGTCAGCAGAGCCTCACGCTGGGTACCAGGGAAAAGTTCTATGTTAGAAACACAGAACTGCTGAGGATGGAAACCCTCTGAGCAACCAAGTCCAACTGTCCCCCTGCACTGCCAGGGCCACCACTGACTGTCCCAAGTGCCACATCCACAGGGCTGGGCAATCCCTCCAGGCATGAGGACTTCACCACTGCCTTGGGCGCCCTGTGCATGGCTGGACAGCCCTCTTCAGGAGGAAATGTTCCCAGTATCCAACCTTAACCTCTCCTGGCACAACTTGAGGCCATTTCCTGCTCCACTCTCCTGACAGGGACACGTGCAGAGCCACAAGGTTCCCCCTGAGCCTCCTTTTCTCCAGGCTCAGCCCTTGCCCAGCTCCCTCAGCCCCTCCTGGGGCTCCAGCCCTTTCCCAGCTCCCTTCCCTGCCCTGGACACGCTCCAGCCCCTCCAGGGCTCTCCTGCAGGAGCCAGGACTGGACACAGCCCTGGAGGTGTCTCACAGTGCCCAGCACAAGGGACAGTCCCTGTCCTGGGGCCATTGGCCTCTTGCCCACCTGGGCTCCTGGAATTCCCAGTGAGTTGGATCAAACACTGCCTGTGGCTCAAATGTTCCTGTGTAAGATGGGCCCAGCACTGAGGATGTTTTGCAAAGGTTTAAAAGCAGTCACATCCAACACAAATACGTTTACAAAGCTAGCATGTAGCCAGCCTTACAAAAAGTATTCTTTTAATAAAAATAGAGCACAGTCTTAAAATAGATAGCAGTCAGTCTTGCACACTAATGGTGGTAAAGGCAACAGTGCACAGCATCACTGTCCAGGCAGGCAGCACACGGCGGTGGCATTACGGGCGTGCATTTAAGAGTCACAAAAACAAGGGTTCTTCCAGAGGAGGTGCAAATCTGCCAAACTCTGACTAGAATTCAAACAAGAAACAAGGGTTGAAAGCCTTCCCCGCCCCATCCTTAGGCTGAAAAGTCAAGTGTCTCAAAGGAAAACAACACGCAGCTACTCAGGTAGAGTTCACAAGGGTTTCTGTGAGGCTTCACTCTCCAGATTGCACGTTACTCCAACCACCCCCTTCCCAGGCACCAGCTATTCTCCAAATTCCACGTCATCAACCCCCTTTGGTCACTGCTCTTCTACCTGAGCCGGGGGCGCTGGTTTGCCGTTCAGGGCCATCTGCTGGGGCAGCAGGTGCCCTGGGGGTGGCACAGGTGTGGTCTTTAGCTTCTTGGTGTCCACTTTGGAAGGATGATCTTCCTCTTCCTCATCTGAATCTTGTAAGCCATACTTGGAAAAATGTGCTACCTGTGTTAAGGAGAAGGACAAACATGTCACAGCTTGGAGGTGAAATTTCTGGAAGTCCCAAACACTGGACAGGTGTGCCCTAAACAGGTATCCTAACACACAACTCTTGGGACACCTGCAACAAATTCAGCCTCTCTACTGACCAAAACCACCTGCTCTAGGCATGTCTGGGGCCACAGGTCTCACCACAGAACTGCAGGCTGGTTTGGACTGGGAGGGACCTTAAAGCTCACCCACCCCATGGGCAGGGGCACCTTCCATTAGTCAAGGTTGCTCCAAGCCCCATCCAGCCCCTGAACACTCCCAGGAAGGAGGAGCTGCTTTGGTGAGGACAGTTCTCACCAGAGCTGAGGGGCTTGAGGCAGCTGCCCCAAGTTAGCAAATCCCTTGAATGACAAATTCTCAGAGTCTGCAGCCCCAGGGTGCTGCAATTCTGGAAACCTGGGTTTGGGATTTTAGTACATAGTAATAGATGGAGCAAGATGGAGGATTTGGGGCCTTGTCTAAGTCCTTCCTTCTTCATGGCTTTGGGGGGCTTTTCTGTAATTGGTTAATAAAGTCCGCATTGCAGACTTCAAGTAGTTATTTGGCTTAAAGTAAAACTAATTCAGGTGGCATTTCACAGCTGGACAGATTGTCCTTGAAAAGCCCTTGTAGACACAGAGAGGTGCTCCATCTTGGCGCCATTTTCTACCTTGCTAGTTAGAGCTCACGGCTCGTGAGGCTGTAACGCAGGTAATTACTAACACCGAACACAATCCCGGCTCTAACAGGGAGGAGAAGATAAAATCCTCAGCGCAGGGCAGCGGTGGCCTCACCTTGAAGACCCAGGAGCCGGTCTCGGGGCGGTACTCCTTGAAGCGGGCGCCCTGCCTGCGGGACACGGCCTCCAGCCGGCCCTCGTAGTTCACCTCCGCCAGGCGCTCGGGGCTCTTGATCAGGCACCGCGACGTCTTGTCCGTGGGCCACACCCCGTCCAGAGTGACCTCGGCCCGCCTGCAAGGGCACAGACGGGCTCAGAGTCGGGCTGAGCAAGCTGGGCACAGCAGCAGGGCACGGCCCTGGCCAGGGAAACTCCTACGGGCTTTCAAACCCCATCTGTGGTTGGGGAACTTGCAAGTGATCATTCACGCTGTACACTGAACGCACCATCTGGATTTGTCTCTCATTTGCAGCCTGCAGACTGCCAGGATTTTAAAAATCAATCTTATCTAACACTCACCTATTCAACCCTTCCCCGATGGGAGGTTTTTTCTCGTCGTCAGGGTAAACAATAACTTCTTTTCTCCGGATATGTACGATTTCATCCAGGTTTAAGTTTGTTAGATTTACTTCTCCTTCGAAGTAAATCGATCCATAACCTGGCAAAACAACCCAAATGCTCACAATGAAATTGTCTGTGAGAAGCCATGTGCCAGAGAGCCCATGTTCCTGCTGTGCTCCTCCTGTCCCCACCCAGTCCTGTCTCCTGAGCAAAGTGACACCTCCTTCCCCCTGAGAAACTCTGGAGGAGCATTATCAACTTTGACACCGATGTCGAGAGGCTGGGGGTGCTCACCTGGAGAGGAGAAGCTCCAGGGAGAGCTCAGAGCACCTAAAGGGGCTCCAGGAGAGCTGCAGAGGGACTGGGGACAAGGGCTGGAGGGACAGGACACAGGGAATGGCTCCCAGTGCCAGAGGGCAGGGTCAGAGAGGATATTAAGATGGAATTCTTCCCTGTGAGGTTGGGGAGACCCCAGAGCAGCTGTGGCTGCCCCTGGATCCCTGGAGATGTCCAGTGCCAGGCTGGATAGGGTTTGGAGCAGTCTGGGACGGTGGAAGGTGTCCCTGCCCATGGAACAAGATGAGCTTTAATGCCCCTCCCAAACCAAACCAGTCTGTGATAGTGGGATTTACTTTATCCTAAAATCCCACAAAACTTTGATGCAAAGTGCCCCCAAAGGCAGGGCACTGGTGACAGTCAGACCGAGGGTTTGGAGCTCAGGTTCTGGGATCCCTGGATGAGGGTGAAGGCCCGGGAAGGCCGGGGGCTCACCCCTGCGGCCGATGGTGAAGTCTGTCACGATGCATTCCTTCCTGTCGTTGGTCAGCCGGGCCAGCTCCTCCAGGGACGGGATGGTGTAATAGCCAGCTCGAGTCAGAACAATCCCTGCAACACAGCATTCCCTGAGAACAAGGAACACCAACGTACCAACATTCCCACACCCTCACCCCCTTTCTCTTGCCAGCCTCAACAGCTGGAAGCCTCAGAGGAACTGAGAACTGGGGCATCCAAAGCCAACAGGCACCAGAACACCTTCATACCACACAGGCCTCCAGAGCACAGTCAAACCAACTGCTCTGCCAGAGAGCAGCAGGTGTGCAAACAGGGAGGGAAAAGGCGTGCAGGGAAAAGAAAAACTGCAAACGCATCAACACTTGAAGGAAACACTCTCCCTGCTATAGTAGCCTGGGGCCTCAGGCACTGCTGACCAAGCTGCAGCTTTTTCTACATTTAACAGGCTCCAATCCTTCCTCATCTATTAATTTGTCCAGTCGTCTTCCTGTTTCCCAAAAGCATTTTGCATCTACAAAACATCTAGAGACATTTCTTTTGCACATGTCACCTGCCGGTTTCATTACATGCCACGTAAGTACTGCCTGGAAGGATTAACAAATCTTTTCCCTTTACCTCCTCAAGGTTAAAAAACTCCCAACACACGTGATATGAAACTGGGGGATAAAATTTAAATGCCCATTGGCCCAGCAGATAGAATTCCTGCACTAGGTAAGAAAAGCAAGCTTTGTATTCCGGTGGGAGGAGAAGGGAAAAAAGCAAAAGCTGAGGGTGTCAAAGAGCAGAGAGCTCTCTCAGCCGGGGAGCCAGCCTCACCTGCAGGGTGCAGCTGCTGCCCGGGCTCAGCCTCCTTGTCCCACTCCTCCTGCAGGGAATCCTCCTGGAAGGAGGCGTCCTCGCTGCTGCCCTCCAGGCCGTTGCGCAGCGCCGCGCGCATGTTCAGCGCCACGATGGTGTCGTCCACGCCGGCCTGCGCCTTGTGCCCGCCGCCCTCCGGCGTCTGCGGGATGGGCTTGGCGATGGGGTTGGTGTAAAACCTGGTCACCTCGTGGGCCTCCTCCTCCTCCTCGCGCTCCCCGTCCTGCCTGTGGTTCTCCTCGGGAGGCACGGACAGGAAGAACCTGAGCACAGGAGGGATCACGTGAATTGTTTCGTTCCGAGGCACTTCCGCCAACGTTCCCGTGCAGGGCCAGGAGCTGGGCTTGGATGACCCCTGCGGGTCCCTCCCCGCTCCCAAGACTCTGTGATTCCATCATTCAAATTCTGCTCTTTCCACACAAAGACTACACTGACAGCAGTGCCGGTGATTATTCCCCTTCCCTCTGCTCCTGCCACCTCTGCCACTGAGGCCCCCAGTATACAGCGAGGACAGTGGCGAGACTGGCACAGACCCTACGACACCGGGGACTAAGGCACGTGCCCTGGGCAGAGCTGAGTGGAACAGGGAGCTCAGGCTGCAGAGGAACCTCAGAATGGGCTGTAACAGCAACCCCACAGCCCCAAACCCTCTGCCCATAGGGTGACCCCACTCCCACAGCAGCTCTTGTTTTAATAGGTTTCAATAAAATCAACATGGTGAGGGTTAGGGTTAGGGCAGGAAGTTTTTTTCCAGACTCTGATTGAAAGAAAACCAAGGCAAAAATCAGAGTTCAACTGAAATACGGCCACAGGTTTTTTAGAGGAGGGTGGAATCCTGGCTTTTGGAGGGGAGACGTGGCCTTAGCTGTTCCTCACTGTAATGGGTACAAAATACATACACAGAGAATAGAAATACAAGACATGAGGATCAGGAGAGCTCCCTTGCAATTCCCACATTGGTGAGGACTCATCAGGAGCGGTTCCTCTCCACTCAGAGTCAGGTTCAGCACTTCCCCCAAGGAATGTCCTGGTTTCTTGCTACAGAGAAGGAAGAGGGACTCATCCAGAACATAAGGCCCTGCCCTCTGTCTGACCTGGATTTTGGGTGGGGTGACCTGGCAGTGCCCACACAGGTTAGACCAGGAGGAAATGCATCTCCCAGCCGGTGAACTGCTCTCAACGAACAGGGAAGTGGCATCCCTGAGCAGAAGCGGCTGCTGTAGAGCAGTAATCCAGGGACAGGCAGAACCAGTCTGCAGTTCTGAGGACAAAGGCCAGCAGGGTGACCGGCTCACCTGTCCCCGTTCTCTGGGTACTCCGACGGCGACGCCAGGTCCTCGTTCTCCCGGCTCACGGGAGAGAACAGGTTGCTGCTGCTGAGGTTCTTCAGAACCAGCTTCTTGATGCTCTTCCTAAAAACACAACACCCCAAGGAAGAGAAATTCGAATTTACCCACTGCATAAATATGTATTTTGTACTTCATTCAGATGCTCCAGGAACCAGCTCTAAGACCTGTCCCCACACCCAGGACATATCAAGTCTCTCATAAGAGATCCTAAAATTTTGGGGGAATTCCATTCAAGGCTCTGGTTTATATGGAGGTGTAAAAAGCAAAAGCCAGTGAAAGGCTCAAAGCCCAAGTTCAGCAAATCACAGTGTTCTCTGTTTCCCAAATCAGCTTTTCTAGAAGCACAGAAGGTCTGGCCCACAGGTGTGGGGTCATTTTACTGCGGGGTCACTTCAATCTTTTGCTCTCTCTCTCTTTTTTTTTTTTTTTTTAACTCAACTCCAAACCTTTCAAAATCCCTTTTCTATTTGACTGCCACTGATGTCCCTAAAAACTGAACCCAAAGCTTCACTCAGCTTCACTTCAACCCATTATTTACTTCTCACAGAAACATCTGTGGATCTGAAATAGAACCAGGGCTGGGATAAAACCACCAGAAATCTGACTCCATACGAAAGGCATGAGCAAACCTGATGACACACGTAGTTCAGGAGCAGGAAGTGTTACCCTGTGCAAGCTTTCCTTGTAAGAAATCCTAGATGACTTTATAGGAGCTTTGCTCCCATCATGCATGGCCTCATGGTCCCATGACCTCATTTCACAGCTTATTTGGCCTTAAGAGTTTAAGCTGAACCTTTTTACGTCCTCTACAGAAAACAGGCCTAGTGAAGCCTTACAGACAACTCATTATTGTTCTTCCAGTCTGAAGCAGGGCACAAAATCACGAGATCTAGGGTAATACCCAGGAGTTCACAGAAGGTTCTCACACAGAGACCAAAGAGAAGCTCACTTTGGCATGAAGGCTCCATTGGACAAGGAGGGCTCGTCGTCATCCAGCCCGTCGAAGAGCTGGGACTTGGCCGAGCCCGCTGACTGCAGGGCCTTGGGCCGCACCCTGGTGGCAGGCCGTGGGGTCAGCTTGTAGTGCGTGGGGGTTGTCAGCGCCTTCTGGGCCGCTGGGTTGGTGGGCTTCAGCCTCTGCAACAGAAACACAGACAGCTGGACATCTCAGCATGGGGACAGAGCTTTAGGGTGCTCCAGAACAGAGCCCTGAAAGGCAAAGTGGCTGCTAAGGAGAGGGGAAGCAATAATTGCACCCAGCTTAGAGGGCTCCAAGCACAGCTCCAGTCCTGGCCTGGATCCATGAGCCAGGGCTCCAGCTGCCAGGCAGGACTCAGCCCCAGCCTGGATCCATGAGCCAGGGCTCCAGCTGCCAGGCAGGACTCAGCCCCAGCCTGGATCCATCAGCCAGAGCTCCAGCCCCAGCCTGGATCCATCAGCCAGGGCTCCAGCTGCCAGGCAGGACTCAGCCTCAGCCTGGATCCATCAGCCAGGGCTCCAGCTGCCAGGCAGGACTCAGCCCCAGCCTGGATCCATCAGCCAGAGCTCCAGCTGCCAGGCAGGACTCAGCCCCAGCCTGGATCCATCAGCCAGGGCTCCAGCTGCCAGGCAGGACTCAGCCCCAGCCTGGATCCATCAGCCAGGGCTCCAGCTGCCAGGCAGGACTCAGCCCCAGCCTGGATCCATCAGCCAGGGCTCCAGCCTCAGCCTGGATCCATCAGCCAGGGCTCCAGCTGCCAGGCAGGACTCAGCCCCAGCCTGGATCCATCAGCCAGGGCTCCAGCTGCCAGGCAGGACTCAGCCCCAGCCTGGATCCATCAGCCAGGGCTCCAGCTGCCAGGCAGGACTCAGCCCCAGCCTGGATCCATCAGCCAGGGCTCCAGCCTCAGCCTGGATCCATCAGCCAGGGCTCCAGCTGCCAGGCAGGACTCAGCCTCAGCCTGGATCCATCAGCCAGGGCTCCAGCTGCCAGGCAGGACTCAGCCCCAGCCTGGATCCATCAGCCAGGGCTCCAGCTGCCAGGCAGGACTCAGCCCCAGCCTGGATCCATCAGCCAGGGCTCCAGCTGCCAGCCTGGATCCATCAGCCAGGGCTCCAGCTGCCAGGCAGGACTCAGCCTCAGCCTGGATCCATCAGCCAGGGCTCCAGCTGCCAGGCAGGACTCAGCCCCAGCCTGGATCCATCAGCCAGGGCTCCAGCTGCCAGGCAGGACCCAGCCCCTGGAATCTGTCTGGGGGCAGCAGTCACTTAGAACCTCCCCTAACACCTCAAAAGCCTGGGAAGTGTCTGTTCTATCACCTTTTGAACAAATCAACAGGGAAGGTCTATCAGAGACTCTCAGAGATGCTCTAAGCAAAGCATTACAACTACTCCAATCATTAACAAGGATCCATCTTTACTCCCAGTCAGCAGCAGTGAGCACAGCAACTCCAAGGCTGTGATGCAGGCAAAAGCAGGAAATCATGGAGTGGTCTGGGTTAGAAAGCACCTTAAAGATTATGCATTTCCAAGCCCTCTGCCATGGGCAGGGAACTTTCCACTGGAATAAAATCAAGCACTTTATGCCCTGGAGGGTAAAAAGCCACGGCACCACTGGGAGAGCACAGAGGGCAGCTTAGCTGGCTGCTGAGTGTGCACTGAAGTGAAGACTGCACACAGAGCAGAGTCATTTCAACTGCCACCTGTGAAACGAGCTCAGTGGTGATGTGCACTTACCTCCTCCTTCTTCTTGGGGTCTGACATGGGGTTTCTGAAGAGTGGGGAGTCCCCAAAGGGTGAGTAGGCCAAGCTGTTGAGGTGCTGCTGCAGGACAGCTTGCTGGGCTGCAGAGGCGTTGGGGTCTGTCAGAGCTACAAAAGGAGCAGCATTTCAGTTTTACAGCTCTGGGAACAGAGCCAGGGCAGGCAGAAACACAGCGGCTCTCAGAGCATCTCCTTCCTGCATCAGAGTGTGCAGCCACACTCACTGAGTTCTCGTGGGTGAAAAGCAGAGGGCACAGAGAGCTATAGAGCAGTGGAAAGAGCCTGGCCTGCCAGAATATTCAACGAATGCAGCTGGCTTCTGAAAGGGTGTGCAGGGAAAATACTTCATGCAGAATTTTGACATTACTGCTACCACAACCATACAGGCCCTCTTACAATGGATTTTAAATCTTGCCCCTCTGTCTTCAAGCATTTCACTTTCATCCCTACTAAAACGCTCTAAGGCTTCACCCCGTGAAACATTCAAGCCACCAAAAGCAGCTTAATTCTAATTCCAACAAAAGCAGGGTGGATGTGGGCATTCCCAAAGAACAACAAAACCACTCAGAACAACAGCTTACTGTCAGGAGAGCTGGAGACAGCTGCCACTTATTTTAGTCCCAATGGCACAGAATTCCTGCTAACAAAGGCCCTCTAGGCCTCTCCTATCTGGAACTACAGAAAAAGCCAATGCTGCACTTCCCTTACTTTCATGGGTTAGTACAGTTTGGTTTTTTAGTTATAGAAGAATGTAGAATAATTCTCCAGGTCAGGACCTGGGAATTGCTTTAGAAAGGACAGAGACCTATCAGAGAGTTAGTTGGAATATTGGCATCTGTTCTAACCACTGAAAATTGTCAGCTACGACTTTGGGAAGTACCATATAAAACCCCTTGGTTTCCTGTAGGTGGGTCTTTTCTCTTTTTCCCTTTGGCCAGAGAGAAACAAGTAACATTGAGTTAGGCCTGCTGGTCCCCTGTTTTTGGAGGGAGCTGGCCTGAGGCCTGGCTGGATTCCATCAGCTCCCGGGTGTGGGGGGAAGGAGAGGTCGCTGCTTTACAACAACTGCTTTCTCCAAACTTCTCTGGAGCAGGGAGAGATCTCTGCCGGGCCCCTGGTAAGAGCCATGGGCACCATTTGGGCCGAAGCCACCCCGATTTACACCGAGGGGTGAGCTGAGAAGGCATTTATGGTCCTGCCTGGGTTTTTGTGATTCTGGACTGCCTGAGTGCTCTGATCTCTGATGTTACTGTGAGAGTTCTTCCTCCCTCACCAGCGCAGCCTTGAACATCTAACACCACGAGCTACAGAGGGAGAGACAAAGACTCTGGGCAGATTTAACTCTTTCTTAGCAACATGAAGCTTCCAGAGCTTAGCCCTTCTCTGAGAGTAAGAAAGGACAGAGTGAACATAAAGAACAACAGTGTGAAGTCAGTAGAGCGAGTGAAAAGACTGTTGGGACAGAGGGTTGAAGAGCTGGTTGTTCTATTCTTACTTGAGCCATGGAAATGAACTCTATATTTAAGTCATTCCTTTAAATCATGGGAAAGATATGCATTTATGGAGATGATTGTTTAGATTTGTGTGTGGATTTGAGCAAAGGTGTTTGTGATGAACTAAGTAATATTAATCCTATAGGATGCTTGAACAGAGATAAAGATGAGAAGCTCTCTGAGCCAGTGAAGAAGTGAGAAGATATCTCTGCACCTTGAGGTGAAGAATCCTTTGCTTTAGAGTTATTCATCTTTAAAAGTGACACCCCAGGATGCAAAAGCCTAAGACCCATGACCCATAAGCAGCTTGGGAAACTGCTCCTGGGAGGGTCACAAAGGCAGGTTTCTCCGGGTGGTTGATTTTGTGACAGTTTAAAAACCACAAGAGAACTGTTCTAGGTTGTCAGTGAGATCCATGACTCTAAGTGAAACTCTTCCCCTAAAGAATTGATGAAAGACTATTGTCAGATGGTGAAACTGACTGAAAATTACAAGTTTTATCTCTTTATGTTGTTTTGTAGGAAAGTGAACAGTTTGTAAGGGGAGGGAAGAGTGTTTTTGAAGTTTCATGCAGTTTTAGGTTTTTTTCCAACTTTCTTTTTTCTATTCTTTTAGTGTATGTTAATAAAACAATGTTAATTTTAAGGTTAAGCCTGCTTTGTTTTTCTCCTAGTCTCTCTCCCACAGAAAGAGTACCAAGACCAAAATTTAGTGAACGTGAAACCACTCCATTAATAGGTGTTTCCGCCCGGTTCGAAATTAAAACTATGACAGTGCTCATCTATTCTTGCTGCCCCAAATTCAATGATGGGAAATGTTACTAATCTTGAAGACAAAGCTTGGGCATGTAAAGCAACTTGTAATTTTTAAAAAAATATACATATAATTAGCAAAAAAAGGGTGATAAACATGGTCTGCACTGCAGGTGAGAACAGAAGCGGCCTCAAGGAGATGTCTGTCCTCCCAAAGCCCTTGGGAGGGCTGTGCTCCTGTGTCCAGGCACAGGGAACGAGGCAGCAAGCAGCAGCTCTGTGGACACTCACCTACAGCAGGCTGGGGGGCCCCGAAGCCCAGGGTGGCCGTGGATGTGTTGAATCCTGGGGCTCCAAACGCTCCTGTTCCCAGTGTCCCCCCCAGCTTGGGCTGGGTGTTTCCAAACAAGGACGTCTGTCCTGCCCCCAGAGCTGTGACAGGAGAGGTGACTGTCATTTACTGTGACACGTTCACAACACAAGGAATCCATTTCTTACCAAACTGCAGAAAACACTCTCCATCTCCATGCCCATGGAGGCTGCAGGCACCCAAGCCCCATCATCAGAGCAGAGGCTCTGAGCACAGAGGACCTCACCAGTCCCACCAGCGCTGCCCAATTTCTACCAGGCCCTTGGAGCTGCCCTGAGCCATCCTGGCTTGAAGCTAAAAGGTGCCCAGCCTTTCCTAACTCGGTTACAGGCAATGCCCAGGCTGCACAAGCACTGCAGCTGCCCAGAAATGAGCTGGAAAATTGCTTACCTGTTCCAAACCCTGTCCCAAGTCCAGTGCCCAGAGTCCCAGTCGCAGGCTTATTTCCAAACAAGCTATTTCCAGCAGTGTTGGCACCAAAACCTTCAACAACAGAACGAGTAGCTCATTAGAGATGAAATTAAAACCATGCATTTAAATAAATAAGCATCACAGGGTTGAAGAGCCCTGCCAAAGTCAAATTTCTCGCTGTTTCCAGCAGCACAGGTTAAACTGACAACCAGCAAGAAGGGACTTAAGTGGTCATAAACACATTTTAGTCATAAATACAGCATTAAAGCAGCACAGAAAAACACTGGTCTGCCACCTTAAGCTTTAAAGCTTGTTACAAATGTCAACGTTTCCCTGAAAGGCAGAGCTGACATGATGCTGCTGTATCTGGCAACAGAGTAAAAGGTGCTGGCTTTTTTGAGTGGACAAACTGGAGGAAACAAAGCTCATTTCACCCTGTTTATACCACACACCCTCACCACAGAGCAGGTGAGAACTCAGATCCGCACAGCTCAAGGGCACAGCCGTAGCTGCAACAAGGCCACCCCAAATCCACCATGAGCTCAGCTCTACTGCAGATGCTGACCCCATCCCATGCCTGGTTAGTACACGAAGCCAGGATTAAACTGAAAAACCGCAGCTGTGCACCAAGCCTTGGAGGCCAGCTCCGTTGCTCCTGCTGCTACACGGGCGAGCCAAAAGCACACGCTGCAAAGGTTTGGTCTCGCCGACACTCTGGTGGGGCCGTGGAGAACCTGAGCAGCAGAACAACAACTCAGAAGCACCTTTCACACCCCGGGGAGGTTTGCCCAGGACTGCTCACCACAGTCAAACCCTGCTTGCCGAGGGGCTGCCCTGGTTCAGAGCTCTGAGAACTGCACTGAGCTTGCTTTGGGAAGGACCTAAAAGATGACCCAGTCCCCTTGAGCTCTGCCCTGTCTATCCTGGCAGGCTGGCACAGCAGGCTAAAGGCACGGCAGGCCTCACTGCCTTCAAATAACCAACACAGAACAGCACTACAGGAAAGGGATGGCAGGATCCAACCCCCTCCTACTCACTCTGATACAGTTTTGTTGCTCTGAAATCCAGATTTAAAAAGACAAGAGAGATTCCAGAGTCCCACAAAAGAAGCTGCCATTCCCCTCAGCCATCCCTATGCACTCCTGCTCCGTCACACACTGACCCAACATCAGCTCTCACATCAGAGGCCACCAGGAACACAACAGCAGCTCCTCAGGGCTTTGGTCCCTCACACCATCAGGAACAACAGCCACCAGCTCAACTGGAGCTGACTCATCTCACCTTCAGTGCAGTGCAGGATCTCCTGACACCTGCCCAAGCCCCGGATCACCGGTTTTACCCCAGTTCTCCCAGGGCTGCTGTGCCAACACAGGCTGTTCACAGCCTCCTAACAAACCCCTCTGCTCCCCAAATCTCTGATTTCAGGAGTTTTCAGCCACAGAATTACAGAATGCCTGGAGCTCGAAGGAACCTCAGGATGTCCCCAGCGCAGCCCCCTGCCCAGGCAGGGCCACCTGCAGCAGTGACACAGGAATGTGGCCGGGGGGGTTGGGGATGTCTCCAGAGAGGGAGACTCCAGCCCCTCCCTGGGCAGCTGTTCCAGGGCTCTGCCCCTCCATGGAAGGAAGTTCTTCCTCAGGCTGGGCTGCAATTGTTGTGTTTTAGTTCCTGGCCGCTGCTGCTTGTGCTGTCACTGGCACCACTGAGAGTCTGGAAGCACCCTGACACCCTTGGAGAGATGGGATGGGATATCGGGATGGGTTACTGGGATATCGGGATGGGTTACTGGATCCCTGTAGCAATGTACACCCGGTTTACAGCTGGATATAATGACTCTGATGATAGCAGACCCACTTTGGCTGACGAGGCTGGTTCTAGAAGTCCCATGGGGAACAAAGACCTCAGTCAAGCCCACCTCAGCCCTGGATGCAGACACAGCACTGGCCGGAGATCTGGGCAGGGCAGAGATTCCCAGTCAATACGCTTCCCAAGCCCGGGAAATTCCAACTGGCTATAAAAGGAAGCTTGGAACAATGAAGTGGATTACTGGCTGCTGCTCAGGACTCAGAACAGGTCTGTGTCATGTGTCTGTCTCCAACCCACAGACCTCGTGTTACAGACTCCCTCTCAGCCTTCCCTTCTCCAGACTGAGCAGGCCCAGCTCCCATGGTCTCTCCTCACCCCAAATCATGTCTGTGGCCTTCCCTGGACCCTCTCCAGTAGCTCCTGGTCCACCTTGGACTGTGGAGCCCAGAACTGAGCAGGACACTCCAGGTGAGCCTCCCTGGAGCTGAGCAGCTGGGAATGCCCTTCCCAATGCTCCTCAGCATCCCCAGGGCCTCTCCTGGCCATCCCAGGCTGAAAATTCCCTTAAGGACTCACCAAAACAGTGGCACTTGACTACTTCCTTCCTGAGTCAGGGAGCCCCACCAAGAGCAAAGGCACAGCCCAGCACCCAGCACATTTCCCTGTGGCAGGGCCACTGCTGACCTGACAATTCAAACCCTATGACACTTGGCACGTGCTCTCTGCAGTGTGTGATACACGCAGGACAGATTCAAATGATTGCAACCGCCCATTTTCTTCCCTGTCCCCACACTGGAAGGGTTTGCAGGGGTTCCTGAACTCAGAGCAGGTTTGTTACCGAAGAGGCCCCCGCCCGTGGTGGTACCGAACGAGGGAGCGCTGGTCGTGGTGGTTCCAAATCCAGCAGGCTTGTTCCCAAACAGGGTCTGAAAGGAAAAAAACAGGAATTGGGAAACCTGGGGTGCTGATACCACAGGAATTGTATGGGTGTTTGGCTGCAGGCAGAAGCAGAACTAAAGCCAAGCACGGCTGAGCACCCCCAGCCCACCCTCCCATGAGTGGGGGCTGTCCCAAGCCACTGCAAGACCCCCAAAGCAGCTGTTAGGGCCAGACTCAAGGGGCTTAAGGGACTTTTCCAATCTCAGTCATCCTGTGATCTTTGTTCCATCAGAACCAAAACGACTGAGTATCAAAACCCAGGTTGGTTTTGGTCCGTCACAATGTACAACCTGTATTTCCAACTCTGTGCCGAGGCATGCCCAGGCACTGAGAACCTCGGTATCTCCTGCTGCTTTCCTCACTCCACACGTCACTCGTTAAAAAAATGACTCTACTACGCCTGTTTGTCCTCCAGCTTACAGCAAAGCACCTGACTTTTGTATCTCAGACATCTTAATTCCTAGCTAACGCCACTTCTGTGAAGGTCAGCACCCAGGACAGGGCTCTGCTGAGATTTCTCTCTTTATCACAAAGGCACAGACATACCGAACCACCAACACCAAATCCTGTGTTGGCTTGTCCAAAAAGGCCAGTTCCCGTTCCAAATCCAGTCCCAGCATTTGTATTGGCAGCTGTCCCAAAAAGGCCTCCAGGCTGCGAGGGCTGGGTGACCCCAAAGAGACCCTACAAACAGGAACCAGGTTAAGGTGATGCTCCCAGGCTTTTCCACGTCCAGCACTGACAACAACAGATCCAACACGCAAAATCAGGCAATAAAACAATGCTACGTTTGCCCTTGTGCTGGGGGAAGAGGAGGGGTGAAGAGCATTCCAGAAGCTTTAGTCCTTCTCCGAGAAATTAGTTACAAAAAGGAAATTAAAACAAAAACAAACAAAAAACTTATGCTCCAAGATTTAAAGGATATTGAACTTCCTCATCGCTCTGAGCAAGGGAGATGGAAAAGAAACATTTCACAGGGTTTTCTGGGAGAAGTCACAACAAATTCACAAAGAACACAGGACATCTGGAGCCAAAGCCTCTAGTTATACAAGTTACAACTACATAGAATCTTTCTGTCACAAAAACTCACAAATGTTGCTCATCTGTCACCGGACAGCCCAGGACCTGAATTCCCAAACAAGGTTAATCATGGGACAACGCTATCTGTGTGAAAATGATGGGAAGCACTGGAGCTGCTAGAGAGAGGCTGCCTGAGGAGGTGAGTGGGTACACGACATTGTGAACAGCTGACTCTTCTCCAGCTGTCAGGAACAAAGCTGACAGCCAGGAGGATCCTCACTCACCGCAGCCCTCAGAGCTCGGCACGCCGCTTTCAGTGCCCTGTGGTGGGGAACGTGAGGAACACCCCATCGCAATCCCGCGGCCCCGCTCCCAGCCCCCTTACCATGGTGCTGGTGTTGGGCTGGCCCAGGGTGCTGGTGCCCCCGAAGGAGAAGCCCGTGTTCTGCGTGGTGGTGGCCTGGCCGAAGGGTTTGTTGAACAGGCTCGTGGTCTGTGACTGCTGCCCAAAGAGCCCCCCGGTGGTGCCGGTGCCAAAGCCGGTGGTACCTGGGACACCAACCGGAGTGAGACCAAACCCAGCAGACCCACACAGGAAAAGAGGGCACTGAACATCCTCAGTGGGAAAGGACCCACGGGGACCATCCTGTCCTACCCCCGTCCCTGCCCAGACCCCCAACAATCCCAGCCCGTGCATCCCTGGCAGCGCTGTCCAAAGGCTCCTGGAGCTCTGGCAGCCTCGGGGCCGTGCCCATTCCCTGGGGAGCCTGGGCAGTGCCAGCACCCTCTGGGGAAGAACCTTTCCCTAAAATCCAACATCAATTCCCCCCCTAGCACAGCTCCAGCTGCTCCATGGGTCCCATCTCTGCTCATCCAACAACCTGAAGGATTTGGGTCTGTTTACGGTCGAATTCCACAAACATAAATATCCATTACTAGGAAAAAACCCCTTCCCTGGCAGGGTGTTGAGGCGCTGGCACAGGGTGCCCAGAGCAGCTGTGGCTGCCCCTGGATCCCTGGCAGTGCCCAAGGCCAGGTTGGACACTGGGGCTTGGAGCAGCCTGGGACAGTGGGAGGCGTCCCTGGATGGGCTTTAAGGTGCCTTCCAATCCAAACCGTTCTGGGATTCTATAATCTATTTACTTTTCAGTTTGCAAAACCTAATAAAAACCCAACTGCTGTTTGAATTTTTCCAAGGAAAACTAAGAAAAGAGATTTCTATGGCAAGGAGCTCCATTGCCATGCTGGCAACACAACCAGCGCAACTCTGAGCTCACGGCACTTTCGCACCACAGAATTTGAAATGGTTTAACAGAATACTTGCACGTGCACTGACAGGAATGGCAGGGCCAGGCAGTACTTACTGGTTCCAAAAGCAGTTTTATTCTGTCCATAGGAAAAGCCAGTATTGGTAGTAGAAGAGCCAAAGAGTCCTGTGGCTGTGCTGGACGTGGCAGTGGAAGAGCCAAACAAGCCAGCAGTTGCTCCTGCTCCTACAGGATTCGTGGGCCCTTTCCTATTTGCCTGGTAGTCTTCCAAGCGGAGTTCCTAGAGGAAAATCCAGCTCTTTTTACGCAGGACAAGGGCAGGCAAGGGTCCTTCTCACACTCACACAGCACCCCATCTTCACCAAGGTGAAGCTCAAAAAAAGCTGCAACACCCACATTTTTAAAAATAAGGACACCAAATATGGGACCTAAACTTAGATCCACGTTTGGGCTTCAATTTGACTTCCCACACCTTTTTATAAACAGTCTGCTCTGAAGGGTCAAACAAAGCAGCCCAGAAGGGAAGGCCTCAGGTTAAATCCCTGGGAACAGCAGTTTATAATAAACAACTGAGCTCTGCCTGGGACGCTGCTGTTATCTCAGCAGAGCAGGGCTGCTCCCAACAGGTTCTCATGTCCTACTGACAAGATGGAATTTCAGCTCTCCCAGACCTGCATTAAGCATTTAAACCAAACTGCAATTAACGTGGCTCTGCGTGAATTGTTTCACTTGACAACGCCCCTTGTGCGCGATGCAGATGTGGGAGGTTCATGAGCATTTTTCCACTAATGAGCACAGACAGCAACTGTGGCCCAGGGCAGGGCTGTGTCCCCCTGCACTGACCTCGAGGGATTTGCTCTCGTACTCCTTCATGGCAGTGATGCACTGGTGCTTGGTGTTGATGCTGGCGCTGACGCCGGATTTCACCATGGTGTCGGTGCCGGTCGGGGGCTGCCGGGAAGGGAGGAAGGGCCAGGTTAAATCCAGACACACTTGGGGGAACACAGCCAGGACTTCCTGCAGATCCTGGGAAATCCTACACCCAGCACACGCCTGAGGCTCTGTGTGACTGCTCTGCTCAGGCAAGAGCTCCTGTGCAGAGCTGCCTCCAGCCCTGGGGCCCAACAGCAGGAGGATGTGGAGCTGCTGGAGAGATCCAGAGGAGCCACAGAGCTGCTCCAGGGCTGGAACCCTTCTGGAGTCAGGCTGGGAGAGCTGGGGGTGCTCACCTGGAGAGGAGAAGCTCCAGAGAGAGCTCAGAGCCCCTGCCAGGGCCTGAAGGGGCTCCAGGAGAGCTGCAGAGGGACTGGGGACAAGGGCTGGAGGGACAGGACACAGGGAATGGCTCCCAGTGCCAGAGGGCAGGGCTGGATGGGAGCTTGGGAATCAGGAATTGTTCCCTGGCAGGGTGCTGAGGCCCTGGCACAGGGTGCCCAGAGCAGCTGTGGCTGCCCCTGGATCCCTGGCAGTGCCCAAGGCCAGGTTGGACACTGGGACAGTGGGAGGTGTCCCTGCCATGGCAGGGGTGGCACTGGGTGGGATCTCAGGTCCCTCCCAACCCAACCCTTGTGTGATTTCAGGGTTTTATGATTCCATCATTATTTGTACAGCTGAGGCCTCACCCAGGTGTGTTCAATGATGATCAACAGTGGAACTTGCACCAGGAACACTCCAGGCAACTCCCAGCAATTCTGCTTTCGGTTTCACTTTAAAAGCAGTTTATCTCAGCTTCTGGCACAAACCCTGGAGCGCTGCATGAATTTCACAGTCCCCCTTTCTAGCAGTGCTATGAAAGTACAAATCAGCAGCACTGCAGGAGCCCAGGCAGCACCATAGCTCTACCCCCAAAGCCTCGGTCTTACATCAGCTCGTCCAGAAATGAAGGGGGATGAGCTCTGCACGAACAGGATTTTGGGGAAAAGAGCCCCTCTCCCAGCAGGCCCCAGTCAGCCCAGCTCCTCTAGGCCTCTGTGCTGGGCCACCCTCGGTCCAACTGCCACGGAACTCTGCAGCAGTTACTGAATCCTGTCTTAAAGGGGACTCGTCCAGAGGAGGCAGGACACCCCTCCTCTCCTTCCCGGTCCCACTCCCAAAGCCAGGCTGGCTCACGAGAGCTCTGCTGATTCTGAGCATCCCAAGATATCTCCAACCTTCATTGCTGCCAGCATTTGCCATGGATCACCTTGAATTCCACAGCACTTGCTGGGAAGGCTCAGCTTTAGGAGCTCCTTTCCTCCTTCAGCATTAGCACAGCTCTAAACCCAGCAAGCCTGAAATTCTACAGCGTTGAGAAGGGATATTCTCAAATCACTTCAGAACACCTCCACACAAACTCAGTTTGTCACCTCAGGGAGCAAGGCATCACACAAACAACTGCAAAACTGAATGCTCTCCACAGTGAGCAGGCTGGATTAAGAAGAAAAAGCAGAACTTACATTAAATTTAATAGTCGTGCCAGTTGGAGCAGCAGTAAAGCTGGTTGGGCCAAAGAGAGAGCCAGATGTGCTCCCAAAGGGGTTGGAAGTGGTGTTGGTGGTCCCAAAGAGCCCTCCGCTGCTGGTGCTGGTACCAAAGTCTGAATAAAGCATTAAAAAACAACAGCAGTATTAAAACAAACCAGTTTGAAGCTTAAACCCTAAGACTTTATTCAAATTAGAATAATTTGGCTTGAAAATGGAAAAAACAGCTGAGAAAAATAATTTGACAGTGAAGCTGGAAGCTGATGGTGCTGCTAACGCAATTCTCTGCTGCAGAAATGTCCCTAACTCAGCACCCCAGAAACACCAAACAACCCACAGCAGCCAGCTGCCCTCTACTTCCAACAAGTAGGAAGAAAATAACACAATAATTTTATAATAAAGAGGATCAGTGAGGCTCCTTTTCTTTTTTGAGAAGGGGATACAAACAGTTGGTTTTGCCTCATGAAATTACAGACAACTTTTAACAGCTTTCCCTGTCTTCTCCTGCCACAGACAAACCCAACTGTAACTGCTCTGCCACAGAATAAAAACCTAAAATCAAACAGCACCAAAACAGATTCCAGCATTAAAAAATTCCAGCCAACCAGCTTTGGCAATTCATTGTAAAACTCAGGGCTGGAAATCAGAGCTACACGTTCGAGAGCACATGGGCTCCCCCCTGGCTGCTGTGGGCACAGGGATGTCACGGTACCCTCCAGGAGAACCCCCCTAGCCCCACGCTGACCCCTGTCCCAGCCCCAGCCAGCTCCCACTGCTCTCCCACCCAACAGCACCGGGGCACCAGCTGCGCTCACTTCCAAAGCCAGCAGGTTTGTTCTGTGCAAAGGCATTATTCTGGGATGAGAAGAGGCTTCCACCGGTGCTGGTGGTTCCGAAGAGGCTGTTCGACGTCCCAGTGGATGTTCCAAAGCCAAAGCCGGTGCTGGTGGAGGAGGTGGCTGGCTGGTTGAACGTGGTGGACCCAAACAACCCTCCTGCAGACAGAAACAGGCTGTTAACCCTTCACAGCCTCCTCTGCCTGGGGGCTTTGGCAGGTTATTGGTTTATTCGGTTATTTTGGGTGCTGATGGCCCGGGTTGGGGTTTCCCCCCGTCCTCGGGCGGTACCTGGCTTTGTCTGCGTGCTCCCGAAGAGGCTGCCCGTGTTGCTGCTGGAGCCGAAGGCCGACGTGCCGAAGGCTCCTCCGCTGCTCGTGCCAAAGCCGGCATCTGCAAGCACAGCCCGGTGAGCCCCTGGGGCTGGAGCTGCACACACAGCCCTCGAACACGCAGCTCCTCCCTCCCAGCCTCCACAACAAACCCACCGCTGATTTGTTTCAGCCCCAAGAAACCCCAGCCACGCCGCCTGCCCTAAGCACTGCAATTGCCACTCTTGCTACAGAAGGAAGTTTCCACAGCAGACGTGGGATCCTGGTTGTCTGCCCAAATGAAAAGCTTGGTTAGGGGTGAAGCCTCAGGCTCCTGAACCTCACCCGGGCCAGCTGGAGCACCCAGCAGCCCCCTAATTCCATCTCACGAGGCATCACCGCCTCCATCAGCTCCTCCTGGAGCTGCCCTCCAGGAAAAGGCACCTCAGTAAAAACCACCTTAGATATTTTACTTACTTTGCCCAAAAGTTGAAGTTGTCCCAAAGCCGGTGCTGCCTCCAAACGGAGCTCCAAAGGATTTGTTAAACATTTTTGGGGTATATCCGGTTTTCTTCCAAGAGCTGGAAAGCAGAATTCAGGTTTTATTGAAAGCTCATCCTGGCAAACCCATTCTCAATCTCCCCCATTGCCGAGGACAGCAATCCCACCAGAATCCTTCAGCACCAACGCCATGGCACTGTGCAATTCCAAACCCTGCCAGAACCCCAGGGCTCTGCCCAGGGGGGTCAAGGGCACCGACATTCCAGTGACACCACAGCTAAGGAGGTGACACTAAACATCAGTGTCCCTAAAATTAAGGTGTCAGCCTTAATTATGGCTGGAGTTCCAGCCCATCTCAGCCTGTGTCCTGGGCTGCGGCGATCCCAGGATTTTCCAGGACTGATTTTCCTGTTCCACCCTCTTTGCCAACTGCTTCCAACAGGACAGAGGGGAATGCAGTGCACATGGATTGCAGGAATGCACCCTCCCTTCTGCTCCCCAGTTCTGCACTGCCCAGCAGTTGGTGCTCCAGGGGAGTTTTGCCGGGCCCCGTTCCCTTTCCAACCCCCACGGATTATTTACAGCACATTCCCTGCTGCTTCTCCCAGAGCACAAACAGGTACAAACTCTGCTCCAGCTCCCTGGGTTTGTCAACAAACCCGGCAAAATCCCCACAGCTCCTTGGGCACGCTGTCAGGGAACCGTGGAGTGTTTTCCTGCAGCTCCACCGCTGAAAATTCCACATTAGCCAAAACCACGTCAGATTAACAAAAACAGCCGATACTACCCCCAAAAAAGTTCACGTTATCCCCAAAATACAGCAACAACAACAAACTCGAATTAGAAAAACAAAATGCCGTATTAACCCAAAAAAGCCATATTAACCAAAAAATGCTGATGTTAAAAAAAACCAGCATTACCCCCAAAAATGCCATGTTAACCAAAAACAGTGGGTGTAATGATCCAAGAAAAGCCACATTAGCCAGAAGAAAATGACAACACTAACAAAAAAAAAAATCCATTACTAAAATAATGCCCTATTAACAACAACAACAACAAGCTAATATTACCCCACTCCCCTCCACTTTCAGCAGGAAATGCAGGAATTCCCCACATTCCCAGGTTCCCTGGCAGCAGCAGCCACACACAGCACTGCAAAATGAAGAACATCAGCAATCCAAGAAACATTCCCAAAGCCAATAATTCCATGAAAGCCAAAGCTGCCCTCTCCCTGTGCCCAGGTGTGGCAGCTCCCCCATGCCAGCTCCCTTTACCGCCCCCAGGCAAGGACAGAGGGGCTGGGCATTACCCAGCACAGCCTCCCACAGGGAAACCTCTACATCCACCTGCTCATCCCTGAAACTGAGCTGTTTGCTTCCCCAACACCAACAGCACTTCCTGGGAATGGCCAAATCCAGACTGGGAGCAGCTTCCAGCATCCCTGAACAGCTGGAGACTAAATCAGCCCAGAACAACCAGCCCACCCCCACATTTTCCCTGACAGAAGAACTAAAAAAGTGATTTCTGTCACCTCCAACTATTCCACCAGACACATACCACGATTTTGGAGTGTTAAGGGTCTCCACATTTCCACAGGCAAATCCTTACAGGCTTCATTTGGCACAGGGAGAGGAATTTCAGTGAAATGATCCTGGTAAAAGCCAGGAAAAGCTGCTCTGACAAACCCTCAGAGCTCCCCAAGCTGAGAGGGGCTCCTGGGAGAGCTCCTCTGGCACAGGGTAACACTATACCCTGAGGCCTCCTCACCTTCTCCCATAGAATTCCTGATTCTGGCAAATCCCTCCCAGCCCAGGCAGTGCCAGCTGTGCCCACCTTGTCCCCAGCCCAGAGCACTGAGTGCCACCTCCAGGTGCCACCTGCAGGGATGGGCACTGCAGAGCTCCCTGGGCAGCCCCTGCCAAGGCCTGAGCCCCCTTTCCATGGGGAAATTCCTGCTGCTGTCCGAGCTGAGCCTCCTGTCAGGGAGTTATGAGAGTGGAAAGGTTCACCCAGGACATCCTTTTCTCCCGCCTGACCCCGCCTGCTCCCTCTCCACCAGGACCTGCTCCCAAACACACCTCCCCATTCCTACGGAATGTTTTCAGCCAAATTCCCTTGCCCCGATGCAACTCTCCCTTTCAGGCCAGATAAAAATCACCTGCACTTTCAAGCTGTCCCATGTTCTGAATCTCTGCCTTATCTGCAAATTCACAAGTTCCTCATTTTCCGTGGTTCCTCTTTTCTAAGTCACTGCTCTCACATTGTCCTGAGATTGCTACATGCAAAACTCTACCTAAGAAGAAACCTGAAAAATTATTTTCTAAGAAAAAAGGGGTTATAGAAAGACTTGATCCTCCCACAGCGTGCACTTTGTTGTTGTTCACACCCACTCCTACCTCCCTGCACCTCGAGGGCTGTGTCCAGTTGTGGCTCCTGCAGGAGAGCCCTGGAGGGGCTGGAGCATGTCCAGGGCAGGGAAGGGAGCTGGGAAGGGGCTGGAGCCCCAGGAGGGGCTGAGGGAGCTGGGCAAGGGCTGAGCCTGGAGAAAAGGAGGCTCAGGGGGAACCTTGTGGCTCTGCACAAGCCCCTGACAGGAGGGGACAGCCGGGGGGGTCGGGCTGTGCTCCCAGGGAACAGGGACAGGAGCAGAGGGAACGGCCTCAGCCTGGGCCAGGGGAGGCTCAGCTCGGACAGCAGCAGGAATTTCCCCATGGAAAGGGGGCTCAGGCCTTGGCAGGGGCTGCCCAAGGAGCTTTGCAGTGCCCATCCCTGCAGGTGGCACCTGGAGGTGGCACTCAGTGCTCTGGGCTGGGGACAAGGTGGGCACGGGGCACGGCTGGCACTGCCTGGGCTGGCAGGGATTTGCCAGCCTTACTGATTCCAGGATTCTGCGAACTCAAGAGCAGGACCAGCATCATTAAAACTCGAGGGTTTTACACAACATCCCTCTCCCACTCACTGCACCTCCAGCTGAATAGGGGCCCCTCGAGCCAAAGGGCTCTAATTGCAGCTTAACAACAACAGCACAAAATCCCTCCAAAACCACCCAAAGAAACCCACGCCATCAACGTAACTTTATGTCACATGTAGCCACCTAACTTCAAACTACAACAAATTAACACAACAGTAAATAACTCCCGGTCCCAGGGACAGCCGGTCCGTTACCCGCATCCAGAGCCGCGCATCCCTCGTGGAAAACACCCGGAATCTCCAACCGGACCCGCACCGGGGCAACCTGAAAGGCCTAAACCCCCCGCAAAGCGGGCAGGCGCTCCGGAGACAGCCGGGGCAGGGCTACCGAGAAATCCCACCCGCTCACGGCCTTCCCGCCTCCCTCCGGCCCTTCCTCCGTCCCGGGGCCTCCCCGCGCTCCCCCCACCCCGGGACCACCCGGCCTCCCGGCACAAAAGGTCTGGCGGCGCCACAGTCGCGCCGGGCAGGGCCGGGCGGGCAGGCCCCGGTGCTTACCGCAGGTGCCGGGCAGGGCAGCCCTGGCTAGGCCGCGGTGCTCAGCGCAGGTGCCGGGAAGCGCCGCTCGGAGCGGCCGGGCCGGGTCGGGCCCGCGGTGCCGCCGCCGCCTCACGGGGCCGCAGCTGCGTCACAGCCCGCGCGCGCACTCCCGGCCTCCCCTGCGCACCATTCCGGCCCCGCCCCGCCCCGGCCGCCGAGCTCCAGCCCCCCATTGGCTGCGCCCCTCCGCCCCCACCCTGAGCTCAGCGCTGACTGGGCGAAGAGGCTCCTCCAACGGAGCGCCCATTGGCCGGGCTGGCCCAGGGGGGCGGGGCTTGACGCCGCGGAAGGGTCCAGAACGGCCCGTGTCGCTGCACCGCCCCGACATCCGGGGCGTCTGAGGGGGCGTGGCTTCCCCAGCGAGGACCAATCGTGTGCCGCGGCGCGCGGGAACAAGCCCCGCCTCTTAAAGGGGCCGCAGCGGTGCTGGGGGGCGGGGGAAGAAGAGGAAGAGGTGGAAGAAAGGGAGGAAGAGGAGGAGGCGGAAAAGGCGGAGGAGGCGTGGAGGGGCTGCCGGGCCGGGACATGGAGCAGCGCGAGGGGGGCTGAGCGGTGAGGGGGGTGTCGGGGCTCCGGCACTGTGGGACGGGCGGGTTTCGGGAAGGGGTCCCAGGGAGGGTCTCTGGGGGATGCGGGCTGCCCCGAGGGGTCCCTCGCTGAGAGAGCCTGGGGGCTACTGCGGCGAGCTCGGGGAACGGGGGGTGCCCGGGGAGGGGTCTCAGGGGGTCTCTGAGGCGTGTGAGGTACCCCGGACAGGTCTCGGGGTGATGCAGCCGCTCTCCTGCAGGACGGGTCGGGGCCATTCAACACGTGATATAAAATAATTGCCTTTTATTTGCTCTCTCTTGGGAGAGGGAGGGCAGAGGCTGCGGGGCTCCTGCTGTGGGACCCCCGGCACAGGGAGCTGCGGCCGAGCCCCCCGAGGGATGGTCAGGGTCTGGGGGGGCTCCTCCCTCCCCGGGGAGAGGAGCCTGGGCCGGCCGGGGACCCCCCTCCACACCCACTCCCGGCCCTTTGGAGCTTCCCTTTCTCTTTGCTTTGATCCTCGGATAATTCGCCCTCTCGGTCTCCAGCAGCCTGGAGGGGCTGAGCTCTGCTTTCTGTGGCCGCTCGGTGCTTGGGGTCGGTCCCTTCACCCTGGGGCTGGGTGCCCCATGGTGGGGGGCTCTTGGTGCTGGCAGAGAGCGGCCGTGCCGCCCTGGGCCGCTGCCCAGATGGCTCAGGGATTGTCCGTAAATCGGATTTGTCCCGCAGCCGGGCGGTGCTCAGGTGGGCTCCATCCCGGCCGGGTCCCTGGGGCTGAGGGGAGCCCTGTTCTGCGTGTCTGCCAGGCTCCAGAGCAGCCCGTCCCAGCCCTCCCGACCCGACGAGCCCCGGCTTCGTTGTGTGGGGCTTGTGCTGCCCTGATCCTGCAGCCGGGGGTGCGTGGAGTCACGGCGTGTCCTGAGCTGTAGGCACCCACAGGGATCATGGATCCAGCTCCTGTCCCTGCCCAGACCCCCAACAATCCCAGCCCGGGCATCCCTGGCAGCGCTGTCCAAAGGCTCCTGGAGCTCTGGCAGCCTCGGGGCTGTGCCCATTCCCTGGGGAGCCTGGGCAGTGCCAGCACCCTCTGGGGAAGAACCTTTCCCTCCAATCCAACCTCAATCCCTGCTGTGCCAGCTCCAGGCAGTGCTGCCCGTGCAGGGCCGGGGCCGGCGGGGCGAGCACGGGCTGTGGGAGCCGGGATATGGAGCGGGGCTGTGGAGCCGGTGTGTGGAAGCAGGGCTGTGGAGCCAGTGTGTGGAAGCGGGGCTCTGGAAGCTGGGCTGTGGAGCCAGTGTGTGGAAGCGGGGCTCTGGAAGCTGGGCTGTGGAGCCGGTGTGTGGAAGCAGGACTGTGGAGCCGGTGTGTGGAAGTGGGGCTGTGGAGCCGGTGTGTGAAAGCGGGGCTGTGGAGCTGGTGTGTGAAAGCGGGGCTGTGGAAGCGGGGCTGTGGAGCCGGTGTGTGGAAGCGGGGCTGTGGAGCCGGTGTGTGGAAGCGGGGCTGTGGAGCCGGTGTGTGGAAGCGGGGCTGTGGAGCCGGTGTGTGGAAGCGGGGCTGTGGAGCCGGTGTGTGGAAGCGGGGCTGTGGAGCTGGTGTGTGGAAGCGGGGCTGTGGAGCCGGTGTGTGAAAGCGGGGCTGTGGAAGCGGGGCTGTGGAGCCGGTGTGTGAAAGCGGGGCTGTGGAAGCGGGGCTGTGGAGCCGGTGTGTGGAAGCGGGGCTGTGGAGCCGGTGTGTGGAAGCGGGGCTGTGGAGCCGGTGTGTGGAAGCGGGGCTGTGGAGCCGGTGTGTGGAAGCGGGGCTGTGGAGCTGGTGTGTGGAAGCGGGGCTGTGGAGCCGGTGTGTGGAAGCAGGGCTGTGGAAGCTGGGCTGTGGAGCCGGTGTGTGGAAGCAGGGCTGTGGAGCCGGTGTGTGGAAGCGGGGCTGTGGAGCCGGTGTGTGGAAGCAGTGCTGTGGAAGCGGGGCTGTGGAGCCGGTGTGTGGAAGCGGGGCTGTGGAGCCGGTGTGTGGAAGCGGGGCTCTGGAAGCAGGGCTGTGGAGCCGGTGTGTGGAAGCGGGGCTGTGGAGCCGGTGTGTGGAAGCGGGGCTCTGGAAGCAGGGCTGTGGAGCCGGTGTGTGGAAGCGGGGCTGTGGAGCCGGTGTGTGGAAGCGGGGCTGTGGAGCCGGTGTGTGGAAGCGGGGCTGTGGAGCCGGTGTGTGGAAGAGGGGCTCTGGAAGCAGGGCTGTGGAGCCGGTGTGTGGAAGCGGGGCTGTGGAGCCGGTGTGTGGAAGTGGGGCTGTGAAAGCAGGGCTGTGGAGCCGGTGTGTGGAAGCAGGGCTGTGCCGGAGCAGCCGTGGCCCGGCTGTGTCAGCGCTGTCCCGAGCACAGGGAATGGTCTGGATGAATCCCACGGGACAGGGTTCACGTGCCCTTCCTGCCAGATCCCTCTGGAGGGCTGCAGGGACCAACCCTGCTCCGCCGCTGCTCCCTGCTGTCCGTGAGTCTCGAGGTTCCTGTGTCCCCACAATGGGATTTTCTTTGGCAGCCTGTCTGTGCTGCCCATCCTGGGGCTCTGGGGTCACACAGGCTGTGGGGCTGAGCTGTCTCTGTAGGGTCACACAGGCTGTGGGGCTGAGCTGTGTCTGTGTGGGGCTGAGCTGGGTCTGTAGGGTCACACAGGCTGCGGGGCTGAGCCGTGTGTCTGTATAGGGTCACACGGGTTGTGGGGCTGAGCTGTGTCTGTGTAGGGTCACACGGGCTGTGGGGCTGAGCTGTCTCTGTAGGGTCACTCTGGCTGTGGGGCTGAGCTGTGTGTCTGTTTAGGGTCACACAGGCTGTGGGGCTGGGCTGTGTGTCTGTGTAGGGTCACACAGGCTGTGGGGCTGAGCCATGTGTCTGTATGGGGTCACGCAGGCTGTGGGGCTGAGCTGTGTCTTTGTGGGGTCACACAGGCTGTGGGGCTGAGCTGTATCTGTGTAGGGTCACACAGGCTGTGGGGTTGAGCTGTGTGTCTGTAGGGTCACACAGGCTGTGGGGCTGAGCCGTGTGTGTCTGTAGGGTCATACAGGCTGCGGGGCTGAGCTGTGTCTGTGTGGGGTCACACAGGCTGTGGGGCTGAGCTGTCTCTGTAGGGTCGCACAGGCTGTGGGGCTGGGCTGCGTGTCTGTATAGGTCACACAGGCTGTGGGGCTGAGCTGTGTGTCTGTGTGGGGTCACTCAGGCTGTGGGGCTGAGCTGTCTCTGTAGGGTCACACGGGCTGTGGGGCTGGGCTGTGTCTCTGTAGCGTCACACAGGCTGTGGGGCTGAGCTGTGTGTCTGTATAGGGTCACACAGGCTGTGGGGCTGGGCTGTCTCTGTAGGGTCACACAGGCTGTGGGGCTGGGCTGTGTCTCTGTAGCGTCACACAGGCTGTGGGGCTGAGCTGTGTGTCTGTATAGGGTCACACAGGCTGTGGGGCTGGGCTGTCTCTGTAGGGTCACACAGGCTGTGGGGCTGAGCTGTCTCTGTAGGGTCACACAGGCTGTGGGGCTGAGCTGTGTCTGTGTGGGGTCACACAGGCTGTGGGGCTGAGCCGTGTCTGTAGGGTCACACGGGCTGTGGGGATGAGCCATGTGTCTGATCCTGCCCCGGGCTCTGTGGTGCTGAACACAGTCCCTGGATCACTGAGTTTCAAGAAGCCCCGGGTCATGGAGCCCCGGCTGTGGCTGGTGCACACGTTGTCATCCTGCCCAGAGCAGGACAGAGCAGCCCGCTCAGACCTTTGCTTGTTTGTTTCCAGGTTTCCAGGATGTTGCAGGTCCCGCTGCCGCTGGATCGGGACGGGATCCTGTTCCGGCTGCGTTTCACCACGCTGGCCCTGGGGACTGTGTTCTGCCCCCTCTTTGGCTTCCTCTTCTGTGTGATCTGGTCTCTGCTCTTCAACTTCCGTGAGACGACTGCGACGCACTGTGGGGTGAGAGACTCCCGTGGGAAAATTCCACATTCCTGAGGGGTGACAGAGCTCTGAGTCCTCCTGGGCTCCTCTCCCTCCTCCTGGCCTATCCACCTTCTGGATTCCTCCCTGCCCTTCTGTCTCCTCCTGGGCTGCTCTCTTGGGCTTTCCCACCAGAAGCGTTACAGAATCCAGAGCAAGCTGCATTGCTGCATTGTTGCATTGTCCTGGTGGTGCCTCAGGACTGGCAGCAGCAGGTTTGGCTCTGTGCTGGCACTAAAGGCGGTACACACTGCTCAGGCTGGTGGCTGGGCTGGGCACGCTGGGGGTTTCTGCAGTCAGGAGTAAAGCGGGGAAGCTGAAGGGAAGTACATCGTCCTGGGGAGGGGATGGTCCAGAGCTGCTGCCCCCAGCTCTGCTGGGGTTCGGAGGAGCCGCAGGTGTCAGGGCAGGGAGGGCCTGGAGCTCCATGTGGGATGGGATGGGGCTTTTGGGCTGCTGGATGAGCAGCTGGGCACGAGCTGGGGATGGAGGGCAGGAGTCATCTCACTGAGGACATGGTTCTCTAAGGAGAACTCTTAAGTCACCTCACTAACAGGACCTGGAGTGCCAGGAAAGGGGGAATGGTTTCCCAGTGCCAGAGGGCAGGGCTGGATGGGAGCTTGGGAATCAGGAATTGTTCCCTGGCAGGGTGCTGAGGCCCTGGCACAGGGTGCCCAGAGCAGCTGTGGCTGCCCCTGGATCCCTGGCAGTGCCCAAGGCCAGGTTGGACATTGGGGCTGGGAGCAGCCTGGGACAGTGGGAGGTGTCCCTGGGCCTTAAGGTTCTTCCAACTGAAACCATTCTGGGACTCTGTGGACAGTCCAGAGTGTAAAGGCAAGAAACCTGAGCAGGTACCTGGGCAGGGCCCCCAGCGCCCCAGGAGTGCCCCAGCAGGGCTGTGGATCCGTGACCCCATGGGATGGACCAGGGGCACTGCTGCGATACATTCCCTGACTTTGGGAATAGGAATATACTCATTTGGAATTAAAAATCCCTCCAGGTTATTAAATAATGCTGCTCAGCCAGGCTCAGCTTTCCTGGGTCCTTCTGGTTTACAGTGCTGCTCCAGCCTTATTTCCTTGTCACAGAATCCCAGACTGGTTTGGGCTGGCAGGGACCTGAGATCCCACCCAGTGCCACCCCTGCCACGGCAGGGACACCTCCCACTGCCCCAGGCTGCTCCAGCCCCAGTGTCCAGCCTGGCCTTGGGCACTGCCAGGGATCCAGGGGCAGCCACAGCTGCTCTGGGCACCCTGTGCCAGGGCCTCAGCACCCTGCCCGGGAACAATTCCTGATTCCCAATCTCCCATCCAGCCCTGCCCTCTGGCACTGGGAGCCATTCCCTGTGTCCTGTCCCTCTGTCCCTTGTCCCCAGTCCCTCTGCAGCTCTCCTGGAGCCCCTTTAGGCCCTGCCAGGTGCTCTGAGCTCTCCCTGGAGCTTTTCCTCTCCAGGCGAGCACCCCCAGCTCTCCCAGCCTGGCTCCAGAGGAGCTCCAGCCCTCTGATGGTTCCTGGAAAGCGAATCAAGAGTTTTTCAGGTCAAATCTGTGTATCCAAAGCCTGGCCACACCATGCTGGGAAAAGCCGAGTCCAGTTTCCGTGTCCGGCAGAGGATGGCAGCGGGGCCGTGCCCTGTGCCCGTCCCCAGCGGCCCGTGTCCCCGCAGGTGCCCAACTACCTGCCGTCCATCAGCGCGGCCATCGGGGGCGAGACCCCGCAGCGCTACGTGTGGCGCCTGTGCATCGGCCTGCACTCGGCCCCGCGCGTCCTCGTGGCCGTGGCCTACTGGAACCACTACCAGAGCTGCCACTGCCCGCACCCCCGCTACCTGCGCCTGTGCCACATCACCCTGCTGCTCAACCTGCTCGAGAACTTCGCCCTCCTCATCCTCACCTACGTGTCCTCCACCGAGAACTATGGTAGGTGTCACCCCCCCGGCCCTGCCCTGCTGTGCCGTGGGACGCTGCTGTAAGGCGAGGCAGCTTGCAGAGAAAAAAAAACACTTAAAACCCCCAGAGATTCCATTGAGGTTAGTAGAATTGAGGAATGACGTGCGTAAATAGCCGTGCTCTTCCCACAGTTCTTCGTTGCTGGTACTTGGTTGGAGCCATGGTTCAGGCTGGGGATGGAGCCTGGTCCGCTCCTTGTGGCCCTTGGTGCCCCCCCGTGCGCCCAGGACATGGGAGCCAGGTGGGTCAGAGCTCATCCTGCTTCCCTTCCATCCCACAGCTGGGCTGGGCTCTGGGCTGCCTCTGCTCCGGCTGCTTTCACATTCCCTCCCCAGGAACTTCTGCGGAAAATTTCATGGCATCACAGAATGCCAGACTGGTTTGGATTGGGAATGGACCTCAGATCCCACCCAGTGCCGCCCCTGCCACGGCAGGGACACCTCCCACTGTGCCAGGCTGCTCCAAGCCCCAGTGTCCAGCCTGGCCTTGGGCACTGCCAGGGATCCAGGGGCAGCCACAGCTGCTCTGGGCACCCTGTGCCAGGGCCTCAGCACCCTGCCAGGGAACAATTCCTGATTCCCAATCTCCCATCCAGCCCTGCCCTCTGGCACTGGGAGCCATTCCCTGTGTCCTGTCCCTCTGTCCCTTGTCCCCAGTCCCTCTGCAGCTCTCCTGGAGCCCCTTTAGGTGCTCTGAGCTCTCCCTGGAGCTTCTCCTGTCCAGGTGAGCACCCCCAGCTCTCCCAGCCTGGCTCCAGAGCTGAGGGGCTCCAGCCCACTGATGGTTCCTAGAAACAGAATCAGAGTTTTTCAAGTTAAATCTGTCTGTCCAAAACCTGACCACGGCAGGCTGGGAAATTCTCTTCCCCCACATGGTCTCATCTCAGAGGAACATAAGTGCCAGTGGTGATCTGCAGCTGCTGTTTCATCCTAAGATCTGCAGGAGGCACCAGGGATTAACTGGAGAGCACTGAAATGCCGGAGGTGGTGCTATTGCAGTGGGAACAAACCCCACCCCGTGCTGGGATATATCAGGAGAGCAGGAATGCATTGGCTTCCCCTGCACAGCAGGATGCTGATGATGGATATTGTGTCCAGCTGTGGGCTGGAGAGGGGCTTTGAACAAAGAATGGAGTGTCAGTACAAGGGGAATGGCTTCCAGTGCCAGAGGGCAGGGCTGGATGGGAGATTGGGAATCAGGAATTGTTCCCTGGCAGGGTGCTGAGGCCCTGGCACAGGGTGCCCAGAGCAGCTGTGGCTGCCCCTGGATCCCTGGCAGTGCCCAAGGCCAGGTTGGACCCTGGGGCTGGGAGCAGCCTGGGACAGTGGGAGGTGTCCCTGCCCTGGCAGGGGTGGGATGAAAAGGGTTTTTTTAAGGTCCCTCCCAACCCAATCTGTTCTGGGATTCAGGGCTGTGGTGCTGTGAAGAGCTTCCCAGGACCTTCCCCAGCCTTTGGGTGAGGGTGGTCCGTGGTGGAGCCCAGTGACTGAGATGGCAGGACAGGAACCTCCTGCTGCTGGAGGTCGGTGGTGTGGGACCTGTCCCTGCCCAGCTCACCCTCCTTGTCTCCTGCCAGCATTCCCTGTCCCCACGGCAGCGTGTCCCTGCCCCTCCTGGCAGGGTCTGCAGCCTGACCTCCCCAGGGCCTTCTCCAGCCTCTCGGGGCCGGGCCCCTGCCCTTGGAAATGCCGGTGCTGCTTTGAGGTTTGGCTGCCTGGGCCGGCCTGGCCTGGCCTGGCCCCGAGGGGAGCCCTGGGAGGGGAGCACCAAGTGTGCCCAAGGCAGAGCTGTGCCCCAGGAGCTGGGGCTGACCCACTTCTGGGATCCTCATCCCAGACTAATCCCAGCTCTGGGGAAAGTTTCAGCCCTGAGCTGCCGTGCTCAGTTAATCATCCCTGCGGGACACCCCGCTCTGACCTCTCCCACCTGCTGGTGCCTCGCTCCTCGCCTGCGTCCCTGCTCCTGGCATGGACAGGGCAAACAGGGATGGTCATTCCTGGTGTCCAGGTGGCTGGGAATTCAGCCTGAGGGTCAGCTTCTGGAGAAGGGGCTGGGAAATTGTTTTCAGAGCAGCACTTATGGAAATCTCTCACCTAAAGGTAAGGTGCAGGGGTTGTGTGGGGTTTGGGGTCTCGGGAGCAGCTCTGGTTTAACCTTGCTCCAGCTGCTTTCCCAGCCTGATCCTGTACCTGCACATGAGGCTGCTGATGCTGCTAATGGGCAGGTGGGTGATACAGGGGGCCAGAAGATGACTTTCCTGGATTTTGGACTGGCTCACAATGCACAGCCCCTCCCCATGCCTCAGTTTCCCCATCCCTAGAACAACAGTGGCAATGCTGAGCTGCTCCCAAGGGTCCCTGAGTTTACAGCCGTGTGAAGTGATGGTCCCAGAGCACATAAACACCTTCCTGGCACTTTGGGATAAGTCTTCCAGGCACTTTAATCCCCTTCCAAGCAGCCCTGAGGCAGCATGAGCAGGTTATGGAGCCGTGCTGTGCCTGTCTCCTGCAAAGACCCCGCTGGAGTCTCAGCGTCACTGGGGTGCTGGGGCTCTCAGCGGGGCACAGAGCCTCCCAAATCCTGCCCCACATTCCCCTTGTGCTCCTGGCTCGGACTGAGCAGGAAACCTGTTGTTTGTCGATCCAGTAATCCACGAAAATGCCTTCATCGTGTTCATCACGTCGGCCCTGGGCCACATGCTGCTCACCTGCATCCTCTGGAGAATGACTAAGAAACACACAGTAAGTCCCGAGGTACAGACACTTTCCTTTCTTCTCTCTGTGCTGGGAGCTGGGAGGGGGCTCTGGGGCTGTGCCAGGATGGGGACAGGGCTCTGGGGCCATGCTGGGAGCTGGCAGGGGGCTCTGGGCTGGCACTGAAGGGCTTTGGCTGTCCTTGCTTGCGAAATAGCCCTGAGCAGGTGCTAAAGGAGCCAACAGCAGCAAGTGAAACAGAAGTCACCGAAATCCATTATTTGCTAAAGCAAAGTGGGAAGGAAGCATTCCATCTCCTGTTTTCTGGTTTTATCATTGAATCACAGAATGGTTTTGGTTGGGAAGGGACTTTAAATCCCACCCATTCCCACCCCTGCCATGGCAGGGACACCTCCCACTGTCTCAGGCTGCTCCAAGCCCCAGGGTCCAACCTGGCCTTGGGCACTGCCAGGGATCCAGGGGCAGCCACAGCTGCTCTGGGCACCCTGAGCCAGGCCCTCAGCACCCTGCCAGGGAAGGGTTTCTTCCCAGTGTCTGATTAAGTTTTCATGGAGAGATCCTATTGGAAAGCACTGTTGGCAACCCTGTGGGTTGGGATTGCTCTTCCCTTCTCTGTGCCTGTTTCTAAGCTGAAGTTGGCTTCCCTGTGCTGGGAGTTGCTGGTGCTGCCAGCTGGGAGCAGCAGGAGGAGTTCTCCCTTTGTTCCAGGATGACTCTGGAGCAGGCTGGCTCTGGCTCTTTTTCTGGGGAGGGGTCAGGGGTGCAGGGACTGGCAGGGGGCAGCGAGTCTGGTGGAGGATCCAGCCAGGGGCTCCTGATCCCACTGCCTGGATGCAGCTTCTGTGCTGTGCTGCTTTGTGGTGGGAGTCACGGGGTGCAGGACATCCACGTTGGTCCTGGAATGTGGGGAAGGTGGGCAGGACATCCTGGTTTGTCCTGGAGTATGGGCACTGGCAGCCACAGAAAAGGCAGGGCAGGACATCTAGGATCCAGGTTTGTCCTGGAATGTGGGGAAGGTGGGCAGGACATCCAGGTTTGTCCTGGAGTATGGGGGAGGTGGGCAGGACATCCGGGTTTGTTCTGGACTGTGGGCACTGACAGCCACAGGCAGGGCAGGACACCCAGGTTTGAGGCTGTGTGGGACCTGCCTCTGTGCCCACGTGGCTCCTGCACTCTTGGCTTCACTGTGGGTCTGGGCTCCCTGGATCTCTCTGTCCTTTCCCCTTGGGGTACGTCTCCCCAGCTGATCCCAGTCCAGCCCTCGTGGTCCTGGTGTTAATTGGAGAGGGGTCCCGGGGCTGTTTCCCCAGGAGGGTGACAGTTTGCAGAGCAAGGCCCCTGGGAGGTGTGTGCCTGTGTCTCAGGGCTGTTTGCTCAGGAAGGTGACAGTTTGCAGAGCAGGGCCCCTGGGAGGTGTGTGCCTGTGTCTCAGGGCTGTTTCTCCAGGACAGTGACAGTTTGCAGAGCAGGGCCCCTGGGAGGTGTGTGCCTGTGTCCCAGGGCTGTTTCTCCAGGACAGTGACAGTTTGCAGAGCAGGGCCCTTGGGAGGTGTGTGCCTGTGTCCCAGGGCTGTTTCTCCAGGACAGTGACAGTTTGCAGAGCAAGGCCCCTGGGAGGTGTGTGCCTGTGTCCCAGGACAGTGACAGTTTGCAGAACAAGGCCCCTGGGAGGTGTGTGCCTGTGTCCTGGGGCTGGGAGGCTGGTGAGGATGTTTCAAACCTCTCCCAAGGGGCTGTGGGCAGGGCTGCAGGGTTGCAGGGAGGGTGCTGTGCCTGGGTCTGTGTCCCAGCAGGATCAATGCTGGGGAGCCCAGCCCTGCAGCCCCAGAGCAGCTCCTGCTCCAGCACCGCTGTTTATCCCCCCTTCTGCCAATTCACCGCGCCTGTCCCTCCTGCCTTACTCCAGAGACCTGGAAAAACAGCTTGCAGCAGCTGTGTGGCTGCCAGACTCCTTAGGAAAGGGACTAGTGGAGATGCTGAGGTTCTCCTCGCTCACTGGGAAGTGATGTGTTCTCTCTGGTGGTATGGGAATAGCTTGCAGTCATTCCTTGGCAGCTTTCCCACAGCTTCCTTTATTTCTGTCAGATTGTTTTGGCTTGTCTTTTTTCTGGGTGAGCCCTCCAAGGCTCCAGATCTCCTCCCCTGTCACGTCCCCCACTGGGGCTGGTTCATCTCCCCTGCAACGGGCAGGGGTGAGGCATCTCAAATCCTGGCCTCAGCTTTGTGCCCATCAGGGCAAGAGAGGCAGGGAGCATGTCCAGGGAGGGGAATGGAGCTGGCAAAGGAGCTCAGCCTGGAGAAAAGGAGGCTCAGGGGGAACCTTGTGGCTCTGCACAAGCCCCTGACAGGAGGGGACAGCCAGGGGGGTCGGGCTGTGCTCCCAGGGAACAGGGACAGGAGCAGAGGGAACGGCCTCAGCCTGGGCCAGGGGAGGCTCAGCTTGGATACTGGGAATATTCCTTCCTAGATAGGGCTGTGCAGCCCTGGCACAGCTGCCCAGGGCACGGGTGGAGTCACATCCCTGGAGGGATTGCATAGCTTTGTGGATGTGACACTTGAGGATACGGGTTAATGGTGGCCTTGGCACTGCTGGGATCTCTGAGGGTGCTTCCAGCCTCATTGGTTCTGTGACTCTACCCGAGGACTGGAGGAATCTGCCCATCCCTGGGGGAAGGGCAGGGAACAGGGTCACACCTTGGCTGAGCATGCCACCACCTGGCACGGTGACACCACCCGCTTCCTCCTGCCATCCTGGAACAGCCCTGCTGGTGGAGGGGAGCTGCTCTCGGTGGTGCCCCCAAAGCTGGGCCTTCCCCAGGGTGACAGGAGCCCTCCAGGACCAGCCCTGACCTGAGGCCACCGGGGGTGGGGTGTCCCTGTGCCAGCTCCGGTGTCCCTGTGCCAGCCCCGGTGTCCCTGTCCCAGCTTCGTGTGGGGCAGCAGGATGGAGCTGTCGCCCAGGGCACAAGGGTGATGCCTGAGGGAGGAGGAGGAGGAGGAGGAAGGCGCTGCGGGGTGACGCAGCTCCCAGACCGGCTGTGTCGGGGTGAGGAGGGCGCAGTGCTTGTCGCACCACCAGGCGTCACCTTTGGCTAAGGGACATCTGCTCCCTCTGCAGCTGCCGTGTCCCGTGTCCGGTGATGGGCCCTGTGCTCCTGCCGTGGATCATTGCCACGGATCTCCTGGCGCTGTCCCGCTCTCTGCCTGGACTCCCCCCGTGTGCATCACGGCTCCTTGGGGACAGACTGGCTCGGTTTGTGTCCCTCGTGGGAGCCTTTGTTCACGTTTGCTGTCCCCAGCTCTGGAGCTGGCGATGGCAGGAGGGGACAGCAGGGGATGGCTCGGGCCCCACGGTGTTCTGTCCTTCCCTCCTCCTCAGCAGAGGGTCCCCACAGGGTTCAGGTTCTCCAGGGCCAAACCTGGGACCATCTCCAGGACAAACTGTGGGGAGCTGGAAAGCTGGGGCCATGTGGAGAGGGGAACAGGGGGGCTGTGCCTTCCCAGCCCATGGCTGGCACCCCTTGGAGCGCTGCTGGAGGAGGGTGAAGCTCCCCAGGTCTGGCAGCATTGGAGGGACAGGAATTGGTCTTGCAAAAGCTTCCCATCCGGCGGGGCTCCTGTTGCAACTGCTGTTGTGTGAGGGCAGGAAGGTGCGCAGGAACTGCTTTGTAATGGGGAAGTACCGGCGGTTTCCAGTTACGGGGTGGCAAATGGTGAGAGAAGGGAAAATAAAGCTCTGCAGCAGGGGAGAAAAGAGAAAGCAGGAGAGAGAAAAGGGGAGGGGAAGGGGCAAAGCAGAGGAGAGAGATTCTGCGGAAAAGGGAAATGGAGCCTGGGAGCCTTCAGCTGTGGCTGATCACTGCACCCCGTGCTTGGTGCTTGGCCGTGGCGTGGCAGTGCCCACCTGGGCTGGCAGCTCTGCTCTTCCTGGCTGGCTGCTCGCCCTTAAAACCCTCCTTCCCCCAGCCCTGAGGCACAGAGCTGGGCAGGAGGGCAGAGCAGTTTCACTTCTTGTTTGCAAACACATTTCCCCTGCCAGCTCAGGGCTGGTGGCCCCAGCAGACACCGGTGTGTGCATGTGGTGGCCACCAGGCTGGCTGGCTCAGCCCATCCGAGGAGGCCACAGGGCTGCTCCAGGGCTGCTGGAGCCCCCCTGGAGCCAGGCTGTGAGAGCTGGAGAGGGGAAGCTCCAGGGAGAGCTCAGAGCCCCTGCCAGGGCCTAAAGGGGCTCCAGGAGAGCTGCAGAGGGACTGGGGACAAGGGCTGGAGGGACAGGACACAGGGAATGGCTCCCAGTGCCAGAGGGCAGGGCTGGATGGGAGCTTGGGAATCAGGAATTGTTCCCTGGCAGGGTGCTGAGGCCCTGGCACAGGGTGCCCAGAGCAGCTGTGGCTGCCCCTGGATCCCTGGCAGTGCCCAAGGCCAGGTTGGACACTGGGGCTGAGAGCAGCCTGGGACAGTGGGAGGTGTCCCTGCCCTGGCAGGGGTGGCACTGGATGAGGTTTAAGGTCACTTCCAGTCCATGCTGTGGCCAGTGGAGCTGTGTGCTGCTCTGCCACCAGCCCGTGGGCTCTGTCCCACGGTGTCCCAGTCCCCTGGCACATGCAGGGCACACAGGCAGTGCCCAGCCCGGGCTGCAGCCAGCAAAGGCGCAGGAGGCTCTGGGGCACAGCCCTCTGTCCCCAGCTGAGCCCTCGGAGGCTCACCTCGGGCTGGCTGAGCTGTCCTCGCCCCAGCAGAACCGTGTGAGCAGCAGGGACCACAAGCGCCTTGGTGGCCACACGTGGTTTCACCCCAGCTCCTCACAGCACCCCTGGGAGCGCTGGCAGTGCCTCAGACGTGCTCTCTATAAATAGCTGAGCTCTGCGTGGGGCCCTTCGGCTCCAGGCTCTCTGCACAGACCCGGAAACCCTCGAGGGGAGCTGGGACTGGTGTGTGACACAGAGCCCTGCAGGTGCCACTTGTCCCCCAGAAAGGACGATGGCTCCAGGGCAGAAGCGGGGCTTGGGCGGTCCCTGCAGAGCGAGCTGTTGCCGTTTGGGTTAAGATCGCTGCCGTTCCTGTCCCCATCAGGAACTGGAGGTGGGCACAGTCCTTCCTCTCTGGAGGCAGTGGAAGGAGCGGGAGGCTCCTGTGCCTCCTTGCTTGGTGGCTCACAGCAGCCACCCCTGAGCCCTCAGAGCTGCATTTGCAGGGCTTGGGGCTCCCCCAGCCTGGGGGAAGGAGACCCCCAAGTGCCCCCCGGCTGTGCCCCCGGGCTGGCTGCTGCAGCCTCTTCTCCTGCCTCACCTCGGTGTGCTGGGAACGTGCCTCAGCTCCGGCCGCCAGCTGGGCACTAAATATAATCCCCCTGTGGTTTTCTGGGCCAGACTCACATGCAGCCACCGGGGGCCGGGGTGGCTGTGTGACACTGGGGGGCTGGCAGCGGCCGCGGGTGCCCCGGGCTCTCCAGCCAGGAGGAAGTTGGCAGCCACAGCTGTGCCAGCCCCAGCCAGGCCGCAGGGAGCCTGGCACCAGCGCAGCTTGGAGCCCCCATCCTTGGGATTGTCTGATCCCCCTTGTTCCTCACAGGCAGGCAGAGTTCAGTGGGTTCCTGCCAGGCTGCTTGGAGCTGCCAGCTCCTCTGCAGGGCTCTGACCTGGGGACTCCCGGTGCTCTCCAGGCTGAGCAATCCCAATTCTCCCAGTCTTTCCTCGCATCCCTCTAATCTTGGTGCTCTCCTCTGGCCACCATTGGGCTCCCTGGGATGTCCCCAGCTGGGGTATCCCCACCAAGCTGGGGCCCTGGGAGGCACTGGCACTGTGTGTCCAGCCCCCAGCAGTGAGGGGTGGGCAGCTCCTGGGCGTCCAGCAGCTCCTGGAGCTCCCACCGTGCTGCCCCAAGTGTGGGCTGGCCCTTTCCTTCCCCGTGCGGCAGGGCAGGGAAAGCTCTGCACCTCCCACACCCCACTGTGGTCCCCACGCACCCCGGTTCCCATCTGTGCCTGGGCATCCTGCCCCCGCCACCTTCCACGGGGCTCTGCTCAGCATGGTGGCATGTCACCACGTGCCACCTCCTGGGGACCTTGCCCTGGGATCCCCTGGCACCGGGCTGAGCCAGCCGTGCCCTGGCGTTAGGGATTAGCACCTAATTATCCCTGTGCTAATCCCTGGCCCAGACTGGACAGGGGGAGCTCAGGGGGCACCCAGAGGTGCAGGGTCACTGGTGGGCCCAGGGTGGCTCCGACAGCACTGGGGGTTGGAACTGGATGACCCGAACTGGTTCTCTGCCTCGGTGCTCCTGGGAAGAGCCGCTGCCTGGTGGTCCCTGGCGGGCCCCTGAAGACCCTGGGGGTCCCTGGTGGTCCCGATGGATCCCTGGTGGATCCCTGGGGGTCCCTGGTGGGTCCCTGGTGATCTCAGGGGCCTCTGGTGGGTCCCTGGTGTCCCTGGTGGGTCCCTGGTGGTCCTGGGGGTCCCTGGTGGTCCTGGTGGATCCCTAGTGTCCCTGGTGGGTCCCTGGAGGCCCTGGTGGTCCCGGTGGATCCCTGGTGGGTCCCTGGTGGCCCTGGTGATCTCGGGGGCCCCCGGTGGATCCCTAGTGTTCCTGGGGGTCCCGGTGGGTCCCTGGTGGGTCCCTGGTGGTCCCGGTGGGTCCCTAGTGTCCCGGTGGGTCCCTGGTGGTCCCGGTGGGTCCCTAGTGTCCCGGTGGGTCCCTGGTGGTCCCGGTGGGTCCCTAGTGTCCCGGTGGGTCCCTGGTGGTCCCGGTGGATCCCTAGTGTCCCTGGGGGTCCCGGTGGATCCCTGGTGGGTCCCTGGGGGTCCCGGTGGATCCCTAGTGTCCCTGGTGGTCCCGGTGGGTCCCTAGTGTCCCTGGGGGTCCCGGTGGGTCCCTAGTGTCCCTGGGGGTCCCAGTGGATCCCTGGTGGGTCCCTGGTGGTCCCGGTGGATCCCTAGTGTCCCTGGGGGTCCCGGTGGGTCCCTGGGGTTCCTGGAGGCCCTGCAGGGCTGTGTGTGTGTGCGGCGGGGCCGTGCCGCGGCTCAGCGCAGCCGTTTGCCGTGGGAGCGCGGTGGCGGCGGCTGTTCCGAGCCGCTTTTCCGGTGTGAAACTCGGGGCTCTGCCGCTGCCGGGCTGCTCCCCAGGGCCTGCGCTCGGCCGGTGCCGGCGGGAAGGGCCGGAGCTGGCGTCACCCGCGTGTCCCCACACGGCGAGCCGCCCGTGGCTCCGTCCTTCCTCTCCGGGTTTTCCTCCCTGGCCGAGGCCCTGGCACGGTTCCGGGGGTCATGGAAAGTGTGATGGGGCAATTTACATTTTCCTTGTTATCAGCACTCCCTCAGAATGGAATCTTTGTCTCACGTGAAGCCTCGGGCCGCCGGGGAGGGGGAAATTCCCCTCCCACCCGTAACGGCCTGGGCTGTCTGTGGCATCCCCAGCCCTTCTGTGGGGCCGAGCCTCCCCTGCAGCCCCCCTGCTCCAGGGCTCCCCTGCACCCTCCTTGGGCTCCAGACACCGCCTGGGGTTCCTCTGCCCCTCGGCCTGCAGGATCCTTGTCCGTGACCCTACGGGAGAAATAGAGGAAGGGACCTGGAGCCGGTCCCTGCTGTGGCTGCCGGGGGTCCCTGCACCCACAGCCCCCAGCTTTGGGGTGCTGGGCAGTGGGTCGGGGGAGCCTGCGGCAGGGGCCAGGCCTGCGGTGTCACAAAGGCTGAGCTCTGGGGCGCAGAAGCAGTGAGCTGGGGCTGTGGGGCTCTGGCAGCGTCCCCATGCTCTGTTCTGCCCGGCCGGGGGGCAGGACGGGGCCCCTCCGGTGCCAGGGCGTGCTGGGTGAGCTCTCCAGCGCAGCACCCGCCCCGCCTGCCGCCCCTTCATGTGGTTTCCTCCTCCCTGCTGCTGCTGTGGGTGAGGGGGTGCAGCACCCGGTGAATTCCCCGTGCCGGGGGCCACCTGCACCCACCTGGGCCAGGGGATCTGCCTCTGGTAGAGCCTTGGCCCGTCCTCGAGGAGTTCCCTGGGCACCCCAGCGCCGGGGGCCCCGTATTTGCCGGGACCCCGTGGCTCCCTCATTCCCTGTACCTCCGTGTAGGTGTGTGCCACCGGGCACAGCCCTGACAAAGCCACCCCTGGGCCTGGTCTGGCCTGGGGGCTCTGCACAGGGAACCAGGGTACGGAGACCCCCGGGGCTGTGCAGGGCCAGGGCAGAGCTTCCCTGGGATGGGAAGGGATCCCTAATCCTGTCTCACAGAAGAAAAAAAATAAATGATTGTGGTAGACGCTCAGACCGCTACACTAAACTTCGAAAACAGAAATTGGCGAACGTGAAACCACTACATGATCGGATGGGAATTGGGATAGGGATGGGATAGAAATGGGGACAGGGATGGAATGGGATGGAAATGGGGATGGGGATGGCTGCTCCGGCATCATCCAGCCCTTGGCCTCTTCCAGGAGCGCAAGTCGTACAAGTGGAAGCAGCTGCTCTTCTTCTCCACCTTCATCACGTTCGCGTTCGCCGTGTGCGTTTACTTCCACCACAACTGGTACTGCGGCCCTGGAGGTGAGGGGGCTGCCTGGAGGGCGTGTGGGGAGGGGGCTGGGTGGTTAAGGTTGGAAGAGATCCCTGGGATCAGCAAGTCCCAGCAGTACCCACTTTGTCACCCAGCGCAGAGCACTGAGTGCCACCTCCAGGCCTTCCTTGGACACCTCCAGGGATGGGCACTCCAAGCCTCCCTGGGCAGCCTCTGCCAAGGCCTGAGCGCCCTTCTATGGAAAAATTCCTTCTGATGTCCAGAAATTCTTCCTGATGTCTGACGTGCTCCTAATGTGACGCCTTGCCTTCCAAATCCCAGCCCAGGGAAGCTCCAGGTGCCCAGCCACGCGTCCCTGGTGGGGGTCAAGCCCCCAGCCCCTGCTCTGCTCCCCCAAACAGGTGGCCCAGGGTCCCCCCCAGCTCCCAGGGCAGATGCAGCTGTGTGTGCCACTCACCTGATGTGTTTCCCCCCCCAGTGTACACTGTCTTCGCCTTCCTGGAGTACCTGGTTGTCCTCTCCAACATGGCCTTCCACATGACTGCCTTCTGGGACTTCGGCAACAAGGAGCTGGTGGTGAGCTCGCTGCTGGAGGACAAGCACTTCTAGCCGGCCCTGCTGCTGGGGGCTCCTGTTCCCTGTCCTGCCGGGCCGGGCTGTGTGCTGTGAGCTGCTGCCAGGATCATCCCCAGAGCCCAGGAGTGTCTGTCCCCAGCTGCACCTGCAGCTCTGCTCCGGGGGAGCTGCGGGATCTTCCCGGGGAGCCCCCGTCCTGCTCCCAACAGCTCCAGGAGGGCAGCACAGGAGGAACAGGGACCTGCTGCCTGCTGCTTTGGAGGATGCTGCTCTGGTATCGGGGCACGGGGCCCAGCCCTGCCCGGTCCTTTCTTGGCCTGTGGAGGTCTCACGGTTCCTCCTTCAGGCTGGGTGTCTTGGGGCAAGTCCTCAAAAAGGGCTGGGGCAGGGTCCTGGCCCATCTGTGCCTGACTTCTCAGGAGGGGAGCAGGAAGGTGCTGGGCTGTGCAGGGAGTGCTCAGAGCAGGGTGGGAGCACACAGGGCAGAGCGGGTGCTGGGAGCATCCATGTCTCACTCCTGCCTTTCCCAGAAGCCCCCCAGCAGCACAGGCTGCTCCAGGGGTGCTGTGCCCATTCCAACCCAGTCTGAGGAGGAAGGGTGAGTGTGCTGGTGCTGGAGGTCTTTGCCCCGTGTCCCCGTGGGTTCCCCTGTGCTGTGGGGCTGGAGCTGGGGTTCAGCAGTGCCCCCAGTGTGCAGCTGTGGCTGCCAGGGCACAGGGGACATGGCTGGATGGCAGATGGCGGCTGCAGTGTCCCTGAGCTCCTCCTGCAATGCTGCTGGAAGGGGCACCGGGAGCTGTCTTGATTTTGGGGAGGTCTGCACTTGCCAGGGCTCATCCCACCCCACGCTTGGCCAGGAAGGACCAGCATGGGACCCTCACGTGAGCACAGCCACCACCGAGAGTCCCTGGGCAGTCCCAGGGCTGGGCAGAGCCTCCTCCAGCGGGAGCTGCGGGGCCCTGGCAGAGCCGGGGCTGGGCTGGCTTTGAGCAGGTCCTGCCGCACGTGTCCATCGTCAGTGTCCCCATCCATGGGCTCCATCCGTGTCCCTGCATGCGTGTGCCGCGCTGCCCCCGCAGCGCCTTGGCTTTGAGGTGGAAATAAAGCACTAAGTATTTTTGTGAGCTCTCGACAAACTCCACGGCATTTCCAGCTGGCACAGCCCTGGCACATCCCTGGCACAGCCTGGCACAGCCCCGGCAAGGCCCTAGCATGGCCAGTAGGTCCAGACCAGCACCATGGGCAGGGTGGGGGCTGGAACCGGGTGCAGGATGTGGACCCCAGGCACTGGGGCTGGAGCATGGGATGTGGATCCTGGGTGTTGGATCTGGGGAGCAAGATGTGACCTCTGGGATGTGGGGTGTGGATCCCTGGAGCTGGGGCTCAGGATGGAGATCCCTGCGGGATATGGATCACTGGGGTGTGGGGTGTGCATCACTGGGGTGTGCAGTGTCGATCCCTGGGGTGTGGGATGTGTATCGCTGGGGTGCAGGATGTGGATCCTGGGATGTGGATCACTGGGGTGCAGGATGTGGATCCTGGGATGTGGATCACTGGGGTGCAGGATGTGGATCCTGGGATGTGGATCACTGGGGTGCAGGATGTGGATCCTGGGATGTGGATCGCTGGGGTGCAGGATGTGGATCCTGGGATGTGGATCGCTGGGGTGCAGGATGTGGATCACTGGGGTGTGGGGTGTGGATCACTGGAGTGTGGGATGTGGATCTTGGGATGTGGATCACTGGGGTGCGGGATGTGGATCACTGGAGTGTGGGATGTGGATCACTGGGGTGCGGGATGTGGATCTTGGGATGTGGATCACTGGGGTGTGGGATGTGTATCGCTGGGGTGCAGGATGTGGATCCTGGGATGTGGATCACTGGGATGTGGATCGCTGGAGTGTGGGGTGTGGATCGCTGGGGTGCGGGGTGTGGATCGCTGGGGTGTGGATCGCTGGGGTGTGGGGTGTATCACTGGGGTGCAGGATGTGGATCGCTGGGATGTGGATCACTGGGGTGTGGGCTCTGGATCCTGGCTGTTGGGACTGTGATGTGGGACGTGGCCCCTGGGTGGTGGATGAAGCCTGGGAAGGTTCAGTGATGCTGGGAACTGGCCAGGAGCCAGGCTGGAGGCGTGGGACTGAGCCCACCCTGCAGCTGGTGGCCCCACTCCCCACCCAGCCCCGGGGACCACTGGCTTGGCTGCAGATCCTGCAGATCCTAGGGATGCTGCAGGGCCAGGGGCTGGCACAGCCCCAGGGACAGAGCCTGGGGCCAGGAGGGCTGGAGCTGGCACTGCTGGGGCTGGCCAGGGGCAGGGGAGCTGCCAGGGCTTGGTTCCCCCTGTCCAGGGCCGTGGTGGGGCCCTGCCCTCGCTGCAGCCGCCCCGGGAGCAGCTGGGAGGGGAAGAGCCATGAGCTCATCCTGCTGTGCTGGGCCAGGGCAGGGCTTGTGGCATCATGGGGTCCCCTCCCCATCCCGGCACCCACTTCTACACCAAACCCCACTGGGGTGGCACCTCACCAGCCCCACAGCAGGGCCAGGACATGGCCTTGGGGATCCCCACAGTGGGAGCAGGACCAGGACATGGCCATGGGGATCCCCAGAGCAGGACCAGGACATGGCCATGGGGATCCCCACAGCAGCACTAGGACATGGCCATGGAGATCCCCACAGCAGGACCAGGACAAGGCTATGGGGCTCCCCACAGTGGGAACAGCACCAGGATATGGAGATCCCCACAGTGGGACCAGGACATAGCAATGGAGATCCCTACAGCAGAAGCAGGACATGGCCATGGAGATCCCCACAGCAGGACCAGGACATGGCCATGGAGATCCCCACAGCAGGACCAGGACATGGCCATGGGGATCCCCACAGCAGGACCAGGACAAGGCCATGGAGATCCCCACAGCAGGACCAGGACAAGGCCATGGAGATCCCCACAGCAGGACCAGGACATGGCCATGGGGATCCCCACAGCAGGGCCAGGACATGGCCATGGGGATCCCCAGAGCAGCACCAGGACATGGCCATGGGGATCCCCACAGCAGGGCCAGGACATGGCCATGGGGATCCCCCCGGACAGACCAGGACAGGGCTGCTGGACGCCTGTGGTGGGAGCAGGATTTGGTGCAGCCGGGCCCCAGGAGCAGTGCAGCGCCCGGGGGCTGCGTCCCCTGGCCGTGGGCTCCCCGCGTGGGGGTCTGGCGGGCCCAGCCCTTGCAGCGGCCGTGGGAGGGCGGGGGCTGGGCCCTGGCCGGAGCCCCCCGGCCCCGCTGCCCACGCCTGCCCCCGGCTCAGGCTGGAAATGGCAGCAGGGAACAAAGGCGGCTTGTGGCGGGCACCGGGTCTCTGCCCTTCCTGCAGGAAGGCCCCGGGGCCGGACAAGGGGCCCGTGTCCGGCTCTGGCCGCCCTCCAGCACGTGCCGGGGGGGTGGAGAGGGGGTGGCGAGAGCGGCCGGGGATGCCGCCGGTCCCTCGCTGCTGCCGTCGCCAGCCACAGGACACGGGGACCCCCAGGACACCCCAGGCTCTGCCCTCCACCTGCCACTCCAGAGGCAGTACTGGGGCTGTGGTGGCTGGGCGCTGCCCGGGTGGGGATCGTGTGCCAATTCCTGCGATGTCCCCATTCCCACACAGTGCAATGGCCCCATGGCCACCTCCTGCACTGTCCCCGTTCCTGTCCCTTCCAGCGTCCCCAGGCAGGAGCTCAGCTGGGCACAGAGATGGTGGGGTCAGGACTGGCCATGGCAGGGACATCCCAGGCAGCTCCCCTGGGAGAGAGCCCTGGCAGGCACCGCGAGCACCCTGAGCTTGGCCCTGGCCCGGTGAGGGGTCCCAGGAACACCCACGTCCCTCCAGGAAGTGTCCCCATGCCCAGGAAAGAGGGGTGCACGTGGGAGAGCACAGGACACGGCGGGCCTGGGCAGGATTTTATTTAAGGAGAAGCAACTCTGGGGGCAGCTGGTTACAGGCGAGTCCTGCTGCCCTGCGGAGCTCCAGCACCAGCCAGGGCAGGAGCTCTCCATTCTGGCCACACTGGCTCTGCTCTCAGCGGGGCTGGAGGTCCCCGGTGTGGGGCTCACCCCAGACACCCCCCAGGAGCTCCCGGTTCTGCCACCGGGATCCCGGGGCAGGACGGGGCAGCGCCAGCGAGATGCTCCGGGCTGGGCGAGTGCCAGGGCTGGCGCAGAGGGGCTGGGGACCCCCTGTGCCCCAGCGGGTGCAGAGGGCGGAGGCGGCAGGTCCCCGTGGAGGACTGGGGGTGGCAGGTCCCTGCGGGGTGCTCAGGGCTGGAGCGGGGTTGGCCCGTCCCCTTCTCAGGAAGCGTTGCTGTGCCGGGGCCGCAGAGGCGTCGCCGAGAGAGCGCTGACGGCCGGGGCGGGCGCACAGTTAGTGCAAACAAGGTCTGTATTATTAAAGCTGGAGGCTTCGGGCTGGCGGCCCCGGTCCCCCCGAGGCTCGGGGAGGCGCTGGGGCGGGTGGGGGGCAGGAGGGGTGTGGGGGGCGGCGGGGCAGGGGCAGGATCGTCTCTGGGCAGCCCCGTCACAAGAGCACACAGGGCTTCTTGGGCTTGGCCGGGACAGGGTTGAGCACGGCCCTCACGGCCTCGGTGAACACATCCTTGATGCCCTCCTGGTTGAGCGCCGAGCACTCCAGGTACTTGACGGCGTGGATCTGCTTGGAGAGGCTGATGCCCTGCTGGGTGGTGATGGGCGCCTGGTTCTGCTCCTTGAGCCGCTTCATGGTCTCGGGGTTGTTCCTCAGATCCTTCTTGGTGCCGACGAGGAGGATGGGCACGCTGGGGCAGTGGTGGCACACCTCGGGGTACCACTTGTGCTTGACGTTCTCGTAGGAGGGCGGGCTGGCGATGGAGAAGCAGATGATGAAGACGTTGGTCTGGGGGTAGGAAAGCGTCCGCAGGCGGTCGTACTCCTCCTGGCCGGCCGTGTCCCACAGGTTTAAGTTAATAGTCCTGCCGTCCACCGTGTTCTGGGCGCTGTAGTTGTCGAACACGGTGGGGATGTACTCCTTGGGGAAGGCGTTGGTGGTGTAGCAGATGAGCAGGCAGGTCTTGCCCACCGCCCCGTCACCCACCACCACGCACTTGATGCTCTGCATCCCGGCGCTCCTGGTGTCCCCTTCAGCAGCCTGCGGGGAGAGAGGAGGCTCAGGGAGGGGACGCTCCGGGGCTGGGTCAGCGTGGTCCCCCGGCTCGGACGGCCCAGGGCTGCCCGGGGCTCACACCCCCTGGGTTCACCCACCAGCCCAGCACCCAGATGAGCTTCCCAGGAGGCACAACCTCCCGACGGGGATCTGCTGCCGCGACCCAGGGACACGCGAGTGCCACCATGGCCGGTGTGCATGGGGACCACATCGTCCCCAGGGCGCTGCATCCATGGCAGCCAGGCGGCACCTGGTGCCATCCCGTGCCATCCTGTGCCATCCCGTGCCGTGCTGGGCCTCCAGCCCGGAGTGGGACAGGAGGCAGCAGGGCAGGGAGCAGGGGCAAATCCGGGCTGTGGCAGCCCGTCACCGTTTGTCCCAGCCCCATTTGTCCCAGCCCCGATCCTGCCCACACCAGGCAGGGCCAGAGCTGTCCCGGCGGGCAAAGGCCGGGCTGGCGCTGGCCCTGGCCCTGGAGCCGACGTCCGCTCCTGCAGCTGTGTTTATCCCCAGTCCCGGCGCGCGTTTTCCTTCCTCAGGTTCCCTCTGCAATTCCCATCAAAGGCCGCATCCTGCTCCCCTTCCTGCTGCCGGCCGGAGCCGGGTGCTGCCAAGCCCTGCCCAGCCGGGGCGCTGGGGCGGGGAGGTGCCCACCCTGGGGCCGGCAGCCCCTTTCCCACCGGGATCCCGGTGCCCATCCCGTGGGATCGCGCCGGGAGGACGGGATCCCCACTCGTGTGCCAGTGACAGGACAGCGGAGGCGGCGAGGCAGAGAATCCGCCACGTCCCGGAGTCCTGGGCTGGGGGTCCCCGTTCCCCAGAGCCCCCCGAGTCGGCGGGGCTGGGGAAGGGGAAGGGGCCGAGCTCCCAGCCCCAGCCGGTCCCTGCCCGCTGGGATGGGGAAGTCGCTCTTCCTCTTCCCTCCCTGACACGCGGCTTCCTGCGGCCGAGGCTGTGCCGTGACCCCCGCCCTGCCCGGCCCTGCCCTGCCCTGCCCTGCACAGGCACAGGCACAGGCACAAGCACAGGCACAGGCACGGGCACAGGCACGGGGGGCTGCAGGGTCGCCCCGCAGCGCTGTGCCTCAGCTTCCCCACCGCAGCGCTGCTTCCACGCACCCCTGCAGCGTGCGCGGGGAGCAGCGGGGCCAGCAGGGCACGGCCCCCCATCCCCGCCCCGCAGGGAGCCCTGGCAGGGTCCCGGGGGCCGCGCACACGGCCCCGGCCTTTGGCCTCCAGTTGGGGAGCAAACACGGCCCGGAGGTTTCCTCACACCGGGGCAAGCGCAGGCAGCGGGACCAGGGGGGCTGCAGGGACCACAGGGGCACGGGAGAGGGGACAGACGGGTGGAAACGGGAGCAGGGGACAGGAGGAGAGTGATGGGGATGGGACCAGGATCAAGACAGTGGGATCAGGATCAAGGAGAGCAGGACAGCGGGAGAAGGAACTGATCGGGAGGAGCTGGAGCAAGACAGGGGGAAGGAAGTGGATCAGAGCATTGGGAGGAGCAGGGCAGGGAGAGGGAGCAGGGCAGTGGGAGGAACAGGGTCAGGGTCATGGGACCAGGACCAGGACTGTGGGAGACTGAGGCTCCTCCATGGCTGCACAGGGCCACCCTCGGGCACCTGCACCTTGCACAGGGGCTGCAGCCCACATCTCCTGTGCCCCTTCTGTCCTGCAGCCACCCATCCCTTCACCCAGGGCTCCCTGGGCTGGGGGTACGCCAGGGCAGCCCCCAGAGTGGGACGCAGCTGGCCCTGGCACCCCAAGGCCCCGTTTGGCCCAACTGACTCGGTCTGGACCCCAAGCAGCCCTGAGCACCAGCCTGGCCCTGCGCCCATCCCACAGTGGGACATGGCACACCCTGCTCCTGCCGAGCCCAAACCCTGCACCCCCAGACTGACGGTGGGCACCTCGGGATGAGCTGCAGCTGGCAGGAACCACCCCCATCCCATCCCATCCCATCCCATCCCATCCCATCCCATCCCATCCCATCCCATCCCATCCCATCCCATCCCATCCCATCCCAGAGGAAACACTCGTGCCCATGAAAGCATCACCACCGGGATATGGAGAGGAGGAGGAGGAGGAGGAGGAGGAGGTAGAGGCAATAGAGGCCTGGGGTCCCCTCTGCAGCACCCCTGGGGGTGTGGAGCCCCAGAGTGCCCCCAGGTTTGTCACCAGCACTCGGCACGCGGTGTCCCTGGAGGGGCCACGGCAGGACCCGAGGGCTCCCGCCAGCCCTGGCACTGCCAGCGCCGGGTACGAGGTGCCCGTGGCACCGCGTGGGGACCTGCAGGCACGGCCCACGCTCACAGGGCAAAGGTCTCACCCAGGAGGGAGCTCTGTGTGGGGCAGAGCCCCCGCGGCGGCTCCAGGCGTGTCTGGGTGCCGAGGAGGGGGATGTGGGTGCCAGGGAGGGGGTGTGGGTGCCGAGGAGGGGGGTGTAGGCGCCGGGGGTCACAACCAAGGTTTGCAGCCACAGCCACCACATCACGGTCCCGAGCGGTCCCCAGAGCCCCGGCCAAGCCCCCGACTCTCACTCGTGTTCCCAGGGAGGATGAAGAGGGACCGGTGCCCCGCCTGCTGACCCGCCGGGTCCCTGTGTCCCCCGGCAGGGGACAGGAGGGCTCCGTGCCAAAGGAGCCCCATTCCCGGGCAGAGCCAGCGGCTGCCCCGTGCCATCCCCGCGGTGCCAGGCGGGGGCTGGAGCTCACGCGTGTCCCTGCTGCCCTGGGGACCAGCGTGGGCCGGTCCGGGCACACCGGGCGGGTGCCTCTGCCCTGGTGTGTCCCCACCGCCCGCCCGCCCGCTGCCAGCTCCGCTGCCGGCACAAGGCCAGCTCTGTTCTCCCGGGAAATCCGCGGCACGTTTAACCCCTTCTGGCCGCCGGGATGCGGGGCTCAAAGCGGCCTCGTGGGGCTGGGGGGACAGCCCGGGGGGACGCAGCCCACGGGGGCACCTGTCCCTCCCCGGCCCCGCGGGAGGGGAGGGAAGGGTGGGAGCACGGGGGGCTGCACCGCGCCCACCCCCGGGCCCCGGCCACCCCTCGCTGCGGCGGCACTCGGAGGGTTTGGGGCGCTGGGGAGAGGGGGCGGCAAGGGGGGCTGCGGGTGACTCGCGGAGGTGCCCCCCTCCCACCGCCCCCCCCCCGGCACGGGAAAAGCGACTCATCTCTTCAGCAGAAAAGGGAAGCAAAACCCTGTGCCAGCGCTCCCGGCCGGGGCAGCCCCCGGGGGTTTTCCGCCGGGGAAGTGGAACAGCCGCCCCCGTGAGCTCCCTGTCCCACGGCCCCCAAACCTGACCCCACCTCCCCGAGCCGACCCCGCACCCCCTCCCCGCACGGCAGCCGCCGGCACGCCCCGCTCGGGGCGCCTCACGCCGCACCCTGCGCGCCCCACCCTGCCCCGGCACCCCTCCCCAGGCGCGGGGTCCATCCCGGCCCCAGGGACGTGCCCAGCTCCACCCAGGGCTGGGGGTCACCAGCCACAGCCACCGGGGTCCCTCCTGCTCTCCGGGGGGCCGGCACAGCCTTGTCCCCCCGGCCCCGCCGCCAGCTCAGCAGCAGAAAGAGGAAATTAATAAAAGTACCAAAATCTCTAAATCCCAAGCAGAGACCCCGCGGGGGTCCATGGCCATGGTGGGGACCCAGGGACCCCTCAGCTCTGCCCCAGCCTCTGCCGTGGCAGCTAAAATAACTTCCATGCTGAGTCGGGGGAATCTGATTTCCCTCATTTTCCAGCTGTCGTGACTAATTTCCTCATTTTATTTCCCTCCCGGGCCAGGTCCCGCTCTGCCCCCCGCCACAGCCACTCCCGGCCCTTGGCCTCTGCTCCAGGTGCTGCCAAAGCCCTGCAGCTCCAGGGCTGGAGCTGGATCCAGGGCCCTGGAGGGGATGTGGTGACCCCTGCTAGACCCGGCCACTGCTCCCAGCAACCACAGTGCCGGCGTCTGGGGGATCCTGGGGTGGAGG